>NW_017280199.1:50703-96289 GCF_001594065.2 Cyphomyrmex costatus
AGAGAGAGAGAGAGAGGTGAGAGTGAGTGGGGGAGAGAGAGAGGGAAAGAAGAAACAAAAGTTTATTCTTTTTACTTTATTCTATTTATTAACAGATGTTTACTGTTCTTAAATTTTATCCTGCAGAATGTATTCCCAAAATATTAGACGAAAGATAAGACATCATATATCTGATGAATAAAACTTGCAGGATGACGTGGTATACATGTAATAAAAATGAATGAAATTTAGAATATAGATTTTGTCATTGTCAGATCGGAGAAATTTAGCGAAATCAATCGTCCAAAAAAAAGGTATTGGTACTTTTATTAATCGAAACATTCATCATTGATATGAAAAGCTGTATTGCCAGATTATTATATATTAAGATGTAAGAAATGTAAGAAAACCAAATATATAATATAATGTCATGAAGTCTCACGATGGTTTGACGACTTATTTTAGGCACGCTCTAAACAGGTCAGACAAATTTTATCACTTTAAATTTCAGACTATCTATAGCGTTTTTCTTCCCTCCTAGGTAATAAGAGGTATATGTAACTTTCGTTAATGTACAACTTTTTGATGTCAGCATTGTCAGCATACCCTTGAGCTTTACATCCCAACAGCTGGGATTGGGAATGGTTATTATGAATCTATATGAAAAGAGAGAGGATGAAGAGAAGAACAAGCAAAGAAAGAGAGAGAGAGAGAGAAGAGAAAGAGAGAGCGATGCCAGCTATTTTATCCCCACCTCGAAATCGTTGAGAGCTACAAGACCACGTGATCGACCAGCAGAATTCGCGGCGTCCACCGAAAATCTAAATCCGTCCAGGCCGGGGAAGAAGAAGAGACCACCGTCTTGGCCTGCGCGACACGAAACAACCGCTGCGAGATAGTTCATAATCGCCCGTGGCTCGCGGCGGATCGATCGAGGAATCGCGCGCGAGTGTAAAATCCGCGCGAAATCTCCTTTTTTTTTTTTTTTCGGGGTTCTCATTTTCGCGAGCGAAATAGGATAAGAGAAAGAAAAAGAGATAAAGAGAAACAGAAAGGAATCGCGGAGGAAGATCACTACTTTCGCTCTCCTTCTTTCCATTCCCCGGGAAAACGAGAGAACGACGGTCACGACGGCGGCCGATTCGTCGTGAAATCGCTCGAGGAACATGATCCGCGTGGACGAATCAGACCCAGTGGGAGGTAAGGGAAGAGGATAAAAGAACGGAAAATAATTATTTTTACCGAACAAGAATATTATTAATGGAAAGGGGAAGATGGCACGTTTTGGGCCGTGTTCCGATATGCACTTTCAGTACTGAAAATCTATCACGTTACGCATAACAAAATTTTCAGCACTAGCAATCCTGGCGAAAATGGAAATTAGAACGTAAGTCGGTCGAAGGTAAGCAAAGAGTGACAGAAGCATAAACGAAGCTTTATTGTACATTGCAAAAATTAAATTGTAATAAATATTTGTTGTAATAGTTCTAAATAAATATTTAGTAAATATATATTTATGAAATAAAAATATATTTATTTGATTTAAATGTCATTTTTAATTGAAAAAATATTTATTTATTGTAAGTAAATGCGTTTACTTAGTGCTAATTAAAGAATATGTGTATTAAGATTAATACATTTTTTTAATGTAAGAAGCGAAAACTAAAATAAGGATCAAACGTAAAAGAAAGTGTAAACACCTCATTTCGTTGTCCTAATTTTCATCTCCTATAGAAGCTTCGTTTATTCTTCTGTCATTCATTCTTTTCTTATATTCGATTTACGCTTCGATTTTTTTTTCTCCAGAAACGTGGTCTCGGTCGACAGACGCGGGGAATACGTTCTGGAGAACGCGAAACATGCGCGCCTGTCAGCGTGCTCGGTGAAATGGCGCGACTTTTAGGAAATCAAAAGACGATTATTGTTACTCGAACAGCATCGATATGATCTTTGCTATCGCGTAATGCTCAAATGTCGTCATCAGATTAAAACTAATGCATTCTCGACGAAGTCAAGTTTAGTAATACAGAAAGAGACACGTCTCATACGAATCTCCACGCCTTGAATAAACACAGAAGCTATTTTCGCGTGTTTGGACCGTTGGAATTTGGGGATTCCGGAGGGAATTAAAACATTAACTTTTACTGCGTCCCGTGTGGAATGGAAGATGGCTGGTGGAAATCGAAATATGTAATAAATAGAGATAAATAAATAAAAAAGAAACAATAGAAACAGGAATAAAAGCCATACTAATAACAATAAATAAAGATTAAAGCTTATTTATGGAGTATATTTTTAAGATGAACGGGCATGAAGGAAAAATTGATAAAACTTCTTTTAAAAAGAAAAGAATATAGTAAAATGAGATGTTAGGAAGACTAAAAATAAATCATTAAAGTATACACAACAACGAAATTAGCTAACAAGGAAAATATAAGAATACAGAATTGTCGGCGAAGCGTTGAGAAAAAGTTGGCGCCAAAACTCTCGAAGAGAACGAGTGCGACACGCGAGTCTTAAAGCTGCCTTCTACCTCTTTCCATTTTAAAGACGGTTCAAGATACCGGCGTCGCTTGGCGATGAAATTGAATGCCAAACACCTACTCACCCTCGCATTCCATATTCTTCTCCCTATCGCACGCCTGTTTTCAGAGATCGAGCCCAGTTTCCCCTATAGAGATGTGACGGTACGTCGAGGTGTCGAGTTCAAGGACGATTATGACATCCAATCGGAGCTCGGACGGTGAGTGATTAAATCCGTCGATCAGCGAACGCACGAAACGCGCCTGGCGTGTCGTGCCAATAGTGTGTCAATCACGCGCAATCGATGCGTATTAATCTTGATACAATAAACAATTTAATGTCGGGACTGAAAGAGAATTTCTAAGAAGTCGATATATACGAGGATTAACATTAACGTAGTTATAATTAGTTTAATTTACTAATCGAACTTTGGCACACACTTCTTCGATAATCCTTCTGATCTAGATCGTAAAAAATAGTCAACGTGTTTACGCTTCCTGTTACTCCATCTGAATGAAATAATAGCCATTGATAATGTTTAACTTGAAGTCTAAATACAAATATTTGACGTCTTCATCGTGTGACCTTCATTCTATATTCGAATATTGAGTCCCAGACAGCGCCATGTCTAAAATCGTGACATAAGACATCTTAAAAACACGTTGAAACATAATTTAATTACAAGATGCCTTAAAGATGTCTTCAAGACGTCTTATGTCTTCGTATTTCGGACGTTTGTGCTGCCTGGGATGTTCGATATTCTCTGTAACGATATCAGAGCTGTTGGTCCGTTTCTACAAAATCATACGGTAGTGACAGAATTACTGGGATGTGCTGTGTGTTGCTGTCAGGTGCATGTCTGAGGAATGCAGCGCGAGCTGATAAGATGAACACGCGCGGTCTTGTTCGCGCCGGCAATCAAGGACCCGCGAGATACGTCTATAGTCTATAAATAAATATCCGTTTCTCTCGACCCATAAGTGAAACGGTACGCACGTCGAACTGCGTTCCGATGTCGAGCTTGGGCGTGCCGGTGCTCTTGACACCGGTGGTGAACTCGGCCGACCTAGGAATGCGGTTTGACAATGAAAGCGTTCGCCCTACGCTACGATTTCGAAATCATAGACAAACTTATAAGAGAATCCGAACGGCGGCGGCTTTCGGATTGCTGAAATAAACTGAGAACATTTTTTATTTTACCTACGAAATTGGACGCGATTCTCGCCGAGGTGCTTATATATAGCTTCTTCCTATCTTTAAAATATTAACGTCGCTCATAAATTAAACGCCGAGAACACGAGGAATTTTATTTATTTTATAAGATAATATTAGAAAGAGCAAAGTAACGTCTGAGATAAGAAATTTCGTTCAGATTCAGCTACTTCTCTTTAAAAGATGAGCAATCTTCAATATCCATCTTCCAGTATATATCCATCCAGTCTATCTATTTGTGAGATTCTTTTTTTTATGTAACGCAATTGATTAATAAATTAATAATTTAAATATGTTAATAATTAATGTATATTAATAGAACTTAATTAATACATAGATGCAATAATTACATCCGTTGACTTACAATTAGATACCCTAACTTAATGATTCACAGACTTGGCTTCGTGACAAGTATGTTGTATTTTGCCTCGTGCCGCCAGGGACATACTGTGCGGATGTACAGCTTTGGCAGAGCTTCCTGTGTGTATTTATCACTTTTTACGCGTTATTATCCAAGAATTCTGTTCCAAGGCGCGATTTTGTATACTAAACTTGTTATATTGATCAACGGAAATTTAATTAATTTTTTACATAACTAATAGTGTGCAGCCACTGGATATGCTTATCTTCTTACGTTGAGTTTCGATCTTTCCATTTTATAGGGGGAAATTTGGAATTGTTTACCGATGCAAGGAGAAAGGGAGCGGCTTGATGCTCGCCGCGAAAGTGGTGAACGTTATGAAGAAGGAAGACAGACGCGCTGTGCAGAGAGAAGTAGACATTATGCGACGCTTACAGCATCCACGGTTGATTCAGCTGTACGACTCCATTGACGCGGGGAAACAGATATATGTCGTTCTAGAATTGTACGTTTTTTTTCTCGCCGACGGGGCAGCGACATAGGGAGCGTAAGATTAGAAAGAGACGCGCGCTGCGGGATTACATTTAAATTTCCATCATTTAAGGATCGACGGCGGCGAGCTCTTTGAGAGAGTGATAGACGACGATTTCGTACTGACGGAACGCAGTTGCGCCGTTTTTATGCGGCAAATATGCGAGGGAATAGAATTCATGCATGGTCAGAGGATCTTGCATCTCGATCTAAAAGTGAGTCGTTAATCATGCTCTTAAATTACACATATATTTCTAAATTTTTACATTAAAAAATTTATTTCAAAACTGTTTATTACAAATGGGAATATAATCAACTATATATTCTCTTCTCTCTTTTCTTTATATCTAATTTTATTTATACAATTACTAAAAATTTGTATAATTATTTAAAATGTGTTCTGCTGCGTAGCCGGAGAATATCCTGTGCCTAACGAAGGAAGGTAACAGAATTAAAATCATCGACTTTGGCTTGGCAAGAGAATACGATCCAAGTAAGAAACTACAAGTGTTGTTCGGTACGCCTGAGTTTGTTGCCCCAGAAGTCGTAAACTTTGACCAAATTGGATTCGGTACTGACATATGGAGCATAGGTGTTATTTGTTACGTGTTGTAAGTTACGATCCCTGTATATATTACAGCTTCATAAAAAGATACCTCTCGCGATGATCGAGATTATTCATGTAACTAATTATACTGCAGATTGTCCGGTTTATCACCGTTCATGGGCGATACCGATATAGAGACAATGGCGAATGTTACCATTGCGAAGTACGACTTTGATCACGAGGCCTTCGCCGAGATCTCAGAAGACGCGAAAGATTTCATAAGATGCCTTCTGGTGAAAGACAAAGAGTAAGTATATATTTTCGCTGCATATATATATATATGAGTACTTAAGTATATATACTACTCTTTTCAAATTCCTTTCTTCTCCTCGCTCCTTTCTTCTTATATCATCTCTTTTTTCATAATACTTTCATCCCTGATGCACTTTATGCCTGATGCTACTCTCAGAAGAGTCGTTTAAATTATTCTCTTTCACTCGTTGTGAGGGTGTGTGTATGGCTCACAAGCAACCCGTGCTTATCATGGCTAATCTGACTTTCATATCTATTATCTTACGCCAAAATGTTTTACTTCAGTGAACACATGTATCAATATTCATGAATAAGTATGTCAGACTGCAAATTAAAAAAAAAAAAAGCAATTTCATCTTGTAATTAAACATATAAGAATCTATCATTTCGTGACGACAGTAGCAAAATGTAATCATACATTGCTTCGACGTTGTACAGCAATTATTATTTTATCCTTATTGCATTTAAGAAACGATTTTATTGTCTCAACAGCGTCGAAGTATCATCAAGCGAGCACCACTATATGTAAAGTTACTTACTTTCGAATAACTTTTCATTGAAAATTTTGCATTTCATATATACATAACGCACGCGACATAAGCACATTTGTATATTCGAGTTTACGTCGTCATATTGTATATTCTTCGTTCATAAATTTTCGTCCTAATTGTTCGCCCTCGATCGGATCGCGGAACCGCGTGTCTTCACGAGACAAGAGAAACGCACTATCGAGCCTGGGACTAAAGCACGACCCTCGATCCTCACGACGAGCCTTTCGAATCTTTCAGAAAGCGAATGACGGCGGCGCAATGCCGGGAGCACTGCTGGTTGGCCCGAAAAATCATCAAACCCAAGAGCGAGAAGGAGACCGCGGGATTGGCGGCGGCCAACAGGATGGCCTTCATCGAGAATCGTCCTGTCATCGGCGTTGTCGACAGAGACGAGTTGGACGTGACCAAGGACAATCTCAGACTGTTCGTCGAACGTTGGCGGGAGCATCCGGATAGCCCGTACACGATCGACTCGTATCACGCGTTGCCGAGGAACCCGCTTCGGGATCGCGACGAATCCATGTCGCTGCGGGGCCACAGTCCCTCTCCCTGCGACAGTCTTCGCAGCAGCAGCACGCAATCGGAGAGGGTGATGGACTCCACCGCGAGAGATAATTCTAGCCACCTGTTGCCCGTGCCAAGTCTCAGCTTGTCCTTGGAAAGGAGAGCTTCCGAAGGTACGGCTGCACGAAATCGTCGCGATCCGGCCAGTCAGATCGCTTTGGCCGAGGAGATCATCAAACTGTCCGAGCACTTGCGCTCGATCGCTATGGGATCGCGGACGAATGAAGAAAATAATGGAGATGCATCGGAAAGGCAACGGTCTACCAAGAAACCTGTCGAAGATGTCGAAAATAATCGTGATATCTCGAAGAGCAGCGTCAAAATGCCCGCGTCTCATGTCGGTAAAGAGTCTAACGAGATCACGGAGAAACTGTCCAGTATCACTCGGCAGCGAAAGCTCAACGGGACGACCTTTCATAGCAGTCGCAGTTTCGACAAATACAATTTCGACACAAATTTCAATAACGTGTTTGTGGCTCTGAGGAGAACGAGTATCGGCGATGGCGATACGTCTGATAGACGAAGGGATTCTCAAAGATATTCCCTCGAACGGACGGCGATTACCAACGCGTTCGAGGAGAAGTTCAACGGGGATAAGATCGGCAGAAGGTCTTCCGTCGGTGCGGAGGAAATGGACTTGACGCCGCCTTGGCGGCGCTCGCGAGTAAAACGATCCTTTGGGGAAACTAGCAGGGACGTTCCGCGGATATCGAATTTGCGGGACCTACACAAGAATCTGAATTTGGACGAGCCGGGCAGCGCCAAGGACCTGCTGTTGCATCTGTTAGGTGAATGGGAGGAGGTCACCACGACATCCTGCAGCAGTAACGGTGGCACCGGTGGTATTGGCAGGAAGTCTATGAGCCTGGATTGGTGTGCTGCCGACACGATCGCCAGGAAGACGATGAATTCATTGGCCGAGTATTTCCAGTCGAAGCAACAGTCGAAATCTTCCGACGTCGCGTCATCCACGTCACCAACGATTTATCGTTGAATGATACGTTTATCCCGTTACAGATTGCGCATTTGCGAATTTCATGAATTGGTCGTAGATGGATCAGGAAAATGCGCGCCGTTGACAATCTTTTTCCTCTACCGATCGTAAACGTCATTTTGGAACAGCTTGACGTTTAAGATAAAATTTATGCGTGAAACGCTTAGGGCAATAATATTAATACTTGTTGAATCGTAAAAATTGATCTATGAAAATGTAAACCTCCCTCTTTAATCTTTAAAGTTGAAAATGGATTTTGTAATCTTTTAACCCTTTTGAATTTATTTCGATTAATCTATTTCTTAGAGAACACTGTTACAAATAACAAATAAGTGCATTCTTATTTTTTATTTAACTGACTAAATTTTTAAGAAGAGATTACAAAGGAATATACAATAAAAAAACAAAACAGAATCTTGTTATTTCGTGACGTTTGAGAAAAGGTTACGAAAAAACGTTACGAAGAGAAGTGCAACATCATAGAATTCTTTATAATTAAACTCGAAATAGATTCTCATGGATATTTGTTCACAGAGAATTAAAAATGAATAATGGAGATGGTGACTTTAGATAAATGAAGTCTGTGAGAGCGATAACAAAAAAAAATTGTGAATTACAAATAAAGTTTACGCGATCATACTTTATATACTTTATAAGCTAACTTCTCGATAGTTGTGTACCATCAGCACACCCTCCAATTAGTAATATTTTTATATGCGTCAGTACAACATCAATTTTTCATCTAGCTAGATATCTCTATCGCTTTGATTCAATTTAATCCCTTGCAAACTACTAAATCTATCGTGAAGCTTTTAATAACAAGAATGGCGCAATAATTATTCGTTCCGTATTCGAAAATTCTTATTTCTCTACAATCATATATATGATAGTAAGTTCCACAGAAAACTGTTATATTTATATTTAAATATACATGTATTGTACTCTTATTTATTAATAACATTATTTGGATATATTCTCGTGTATTATATTAAATATGAGAAACACAATAGATTAAGTCTAGATTTTTTACCAAGTATATTACACGAAATTTGCAAGAGAGCCAATTGAAATAATATATACGTATATTTCTTGTTAAATAGTCACTGTTCATATATATTTTATATTTAATATAAATTACAGTACACTCTATACACACAGAAAAGTTTACGATTGCTTCACCCACATATCTCCCATACAACAGCGAATAGAAACTGATTAATCTTCTTGCTATAGGAAAAGACCGACTGCGGGAAAGCTTATAGAACATCGTTGGCTGGAAGCCGCTCTGGAGAACCCGATACAGAAGCACCGATTGAAACGCTACGTCATTAAGAAACGCTGGGTTAAGGCTGTTAACACAATTCTGGCATTGAAACGGATGGGCGCGCGTCTAGACTTTGATTCGATCTAATATATCGGTAACATCGTTCAGACTTGATGACGTTATACGAAATATAACGGTATTAACGCAAGTATAGTGCACAGCAAGAAATCAAAATTTAACAAATTAAGCCATTTGGTTTGCAACGAGACTTGTCCTATATTAATGGAAATCTTATTGATTTCGACCTTTGACCTTTTTATGATCAACTGATTTGATTCACTTTTTATCTCGGTAGAGCTAAAGGTTTTTAAATATCTACCAAAAAAGAATTTGAAAAAGTTAAGATATTTTTGTAGACGAACGGACAGATGAACACTGGGAAATTATAACGTAATTTTTTACGCGTTATACTCTATCCAGAAATGACAGTCAATTCGACGTCAAATCGTTCCCTACTGAAAAAATCACGTCACAAAATTACATAATGAAATCATGTAATTAAAACAGGTAAATTACGTAACGGATTGTTCCAAATCAGTACGTAATTTTTTTTAAATCACGTAATCTGAAAAGTCACACAATAATATGTTTTTTCTTTTTATTCCTATTATTTAATTCCTTAAAATTTGATGACTATAAAATCACATAACAAATGATATTATTTCTAATATCATATGATTTTTCAAATTATGTGATTTAAAAAAAAACGGTAATAATTTGGAACTCATGTAATTTACTTGTTTTTAATAATTACATGATTTCGTTATGTAATTTTGTGATGTGACTTTTTTCAGTAGGGTTGTTTAATCGATGTCGAGATCATCAGTTCTTCAATTATTAATTCAACATCGAATCGACATCGATGAGTCGAGTTTCGCTGAGTACTTAATAATAAACATGTATCATCCGTATGATATCTGTATATTTCTATGTATTGCCTTGCATTATTCCTACAGTATAATTGTTCAACGCTTGTTGGACTAATTATGTCGGATTTTATAGTTACAGAATTCATGACAGATATATACATAAATGAATAAAATTCACAAGAATATAATTTTTATTTAAAATGAAATAATAGGAGCGCAATTCTGGCGTAATCATTCGATTGTGGTTGAAAATGAGGTCGTATTCCCTATTGTCACGCAAAATGCTGAATTGAATGAAAAACATCCACTATATTCCGCGCGCACAGTTAAGCGAATAATTTGTCAGCGAATTGCAGTCATGCAAGTACATATCCTATTGATTAAAATTCAATAAAATTGAATTTTTCCTGCAACTATTTTACATGGATCATATAATTTTCTCTCAGTTATTACATTCGACTTATGCTCTACTTTTTATTTTCGCTAGAGGGTGCATACATTTATATTATGCGTATATGTGTATATATTACATATGTACTGTGTATATATATATTTTGAAAACACTACATTATGTGTGCACATGAAATAAATGCGCACCTGAGATTATGTATAACAGGGTTGCCAAAGTTACTTATAATTTACTTTTTATTATAGAAATTGAGTACAATTACAGTTCGGATATTTTATTTTTTATATTATATTTTACCATTTGCTTTAATTTTATATAACTTTTTGTACTCAATTTCTATAACAAACATATAAAAAAGTAACTTATAAATAACTTATTAAGAAATAAATATATTTCATTTAACAGAGCCTTGATAATGTATGAAATGAACGAACATGCAGAATAAGTCATGCAAAAGAATCACGGAAAGGAGAACAATTTGAGCTTCTTGGAAGGAGAATACGATCCGTTCGAATTACGTGAGTCACCCCATATATTTATAGGTATAATGTCTCCACCCGTCCTCTAGACACGTGTAATACGATTCGTTTAATTTGTTTGCGTCATGTATCATTTATATGAAATATAAGATTGCAATCGCGATAGTTTATTTGCGATAGTTTTATTTGCAATGCAATTACTTAATAAGCTAAATTAATTAATAAATAATGTACGACATGTAATCGAGCGCATTTGTTAGCCGAGATGATTATATAATTTTGTCTTACACCTTCTGTAAAAAATTATAATGTAAATTATTGCAAATTAAACTAACAATTTTAATATATTATATTGATACGTTATTACAAATTTATAATATATACATATAATTTTTTTATATTTTGCGTGGTGCAGCAGGAAGACAATTAAAACTGTATTACCCAATAGGACAATTTACAAATGTGCTACGTAGTTCCTCACCCATTTTGAAAGACATAGATGGTGCTTCAGTTTATTTTGTTTACTCTTCGTCAAATGAGTGGTCCATGTACTAAATATTTGAATGCGCTTTTAGTGCCATAAATATATTCAACATGGTGAGTGTTTTTCTTTATTAATAAAACATTGGAAAAATAGATAAATTGTTAATTGATATTAAGCTGCGAATACATACACAGAATTATATTAATACAAATGATAGTTTTAGGTTATATAGCGCAATTCTCTTAATAATTAATGTAATATTGTTTTTAACAGCAATTAATTAATTTAAAAAATATTAAATAATAGTAATTTATGATTTGTATCGAATAAAAATGGTAGTTTATTAGCTTTTTTAATATATTTATTTAGAACGAGAATGTGTTGCAAAATTGGAGCCCTTATGCCAGAAAGTACGATCCCTTAAAAGCAGGTAGTATCGACGGGACAGATACGCAACCTCATGACAAGGCTGTTAGTAGAGCAATGATGATGCATTATGAGCCACCGCACAATTTAGAATCTAAGACGGAAAGAACCATATTTGTAGCTAGATTTGGTCCCAAAATTACTAATTATGATCTAAAAGAGGTACGAGTTGTCCAAAAAACGATACATTTGGAAATTATATGCTTTATGTAATTATTTGTATACATTATATTGCTATTGTTTAGTTTTTTAGCAAATATGGGGATGTTATTTCGGCGAAGGTGATAGTAGATGTAGTAACTGGATTCTCTCAAGGATATGGTTTCGTGGAAATGAAAAGTGAAGAGGAAGCTAGAAGAGTGTTAAGACGAGCTGTCGATGCCACATTAAAGGGATATCAAATTTTTATTGATTACGAATGTGGCCGTAGTTTGAAGGGATGGAAACCGAGGAGACTTGGTATGCAATCAGTAATTAAATATGTATAATCTTTATAAATAAATATCAAGAATTTTTATATAATGTCTGATATCTGTGATCTTTTAGGAGGTGGTTTTGGTGGCAAAAAAGAATCAGGTCAATTAAGATTCGGAGGAAAGGATAGACCATTTAAACGACCAATTGTACCTAATATTTTAAAGCCAAAAAGAGATAAATAGCCTCTACTTTGATATGTATGACACTATTTCCATCGTCTATTGCCTTCTTTTTATTCCTTCTCTCTCTCTCTCTCTCTCTCTCTCTCTCTCTCTCTCTCTCTCTCTTTTTTTTTTTTATATTATTCTAACACATTAATAAAGCAATTCACTGAACATGGGCTTTTTTATTTGAGTATAAGCGTCTGCTTCTGTAATTTTTATCACATTGCTCTTACTATTTTAACGTCAAAAATGTTAGTAGATTTATAGTATAAAGAATTTACAGAGTATTTGATGTAATTTGCGCGACAGCTGTCATTGAAATGGACAAGCGCATCGTGTTTTGTCTCCCAAATTGGACGAACAATTTCGCGTTAAATTTTCGAGAGGTAGTCTTAGATATATACCGTGAAGATCATATTCGCGTTCGCCGGCAACTTTATACTGCATCATCGCGGACTCCCACATACGCCTCTCTCCATATAAGGATCGAGGCACCTCGCGATTACAGTACCGAACTTAAGCTTTCGACGCCGACGACAATGATACTGATAAGATCTCCTCCTTTCTTTTGCGTTTTAGGCGATTCATCACACCTTCAATAAAACCTCAAACAATCTACTTTCGTTTATCGTAGCTCCTATTTTATCGCTCAAACTCTATCTTTTTTATTTAGATTCATTACCGTGCCGCTGTATGCTCTCTCTTAGGTGTATTATAAACACATTAAATATCATTTTAAACTTCTCAACTTTATTAATGCGAAATATACCGTTACAAAGTATTATATTTAATTATAACTATCGTAATGTTTGAAAAAAAAACACTATAAATGCTTCTTTATAATGAAGCATTTACTATAAATTAACCCCACTAGAGAGATTATATTTATTAAAATTTATTAATTAAAAATTAAAGTGTCATAATAGTACATATATTATAATTAATAAATTACACACAATTACGTGTGCATGCATTATAGGGTAGCGGAGAGGAATAGGGATGAATCTCGCTAATTTTCGATGTACCACCGTATTCATTTTAAAAGTCCAGATTCTTTCAACAATCAAGCAGATTTTTAGCGGATCTGGCGGGACTCGCGGATTAGCCGGTTCACCATTGTCAACAGCCATCGGAAAGTGGGGAACGTGACATCGTGACAGGCCTACTTTGGAGCAATCATCCAGCGGAAGAGAACCGGAGTCACCGCCGCAGGAGCTGAGTTGGAAGCGCGGCGTGCGACTCGCTGGCAAAAGACACGAAAATAGTATCAACCATAGGATCGTATCACTCCCGGTAGTCCGCGTGTGTGCGTACGCGGATCACCGTTCTATTAATAGAAAAAAAAGGAATAAGAGAGAGAGAGAGAGAGAAAGAAAGGCAAGAGAAGAAATGAGAGACTCTAAAGCGGAGCTGGCACGTCGCCCGGAGTCCCGCTGATGTCCGGCCGTGATGATTTCGCGGACCTCAGAGCGGCTCAGGCTGTCGCGGACTCCACATTCCACCGGGACAAGCTCCTCCTGTGCGTGTGCGTGTATCTCTTTCTCTTTCTCTCTTTCTCTCGCGTCCTCCTGCGGAGTGTGCGGGAGCCTGTTTCACCCTCTCTCTCTCTCTCTTTCTTTTCTCCCTCGCGATTTCATCCAGCTGGACCACCCCCGTGAAAACCCTCTACACGCACGCATATACGTCCACGTACACGCGCTCGCGCACGCACACACACGCGCGCGCGCACTTGTCCACACGCATTGACACCAACCCCGAGTGTAAGTTCAACATTTTTCATTCTGCATTCAATAATCTCGAATTTTTCTCTTTTCTTTCTCATCTCTTTCTTCTTTCGCCGCCTCCGTCGATCGGCGCATCCCCTCGCTTTTTTTTTTTTTTTTTTTTTTTTATTAATCTTCATTCTGGAGAACATTCGTGATGAACTGCGCGTCTACGTTCTTCCTGCGGTGTGTGATTGCTGTGTATGTGAAAACGACCGTGGTACGATACGAAGCAAATTAACTTGAGAAATCTTTCTGCTGGAAATTCTCTTCGCATCAACAATGTTTACATTGCCGAGGAATTCGCGATTGCTCACAGCGAAATCACTTGGCAAATGTTTTAGCGAAGTTTCGAGGTTCGAAGGAGAAAAGATTCTCCGAGGAGAATCAATAGACCACTGTGTAATTACTCGATAAGAGGATCTTGCATTTTTTAATGCCAAGAACTTTCGAATTGAAAAGTGAACGATATTCTTCAGCAGCAGATCGCCCGGCCAGTGGAAATCTCGGGAATACGTAGCCGTGTCCACACGAAGCGCGACTTTATCTACTCGTTCAGTGGAAAGAATTAGCGCGCATCAGTGAAAAATGTTTTACCTTTGCGGTAGACGTGCAAGTGAATGATTACGTGGAAAAAGTTAATTGATGAAAGAACGCGTGGTGCATTTGTTATTTTGCTTGGTATCCGAGTCATTAATTTGCGACGTAAATTAATGACTCTCGGAAACTTTATCTGCAATGCGGATTAATCGTGTGATTCGAAAGACCCTTCTCGAATTTTCTTTCTTTATATCCGTTTACCTTATTTTCTTTGTACAATATTTTTGTTACTATATATTATTATTGAGATTCGTATTATTGACGTTCCGAGTTAAATTTGGATTTCCTCCGTGTCGAAAGAAGAACTCATAAAATCGCAAAATTTGTGACACATCGGACGAAGGTGTGAAATGAAAGACATTACTTCTCGTTAGCAGTTTATTGTCCGTCGAATGAACAGTTCCGTACTTTGAATTTAATCCATTTTGAAAATAATGGCGAGTTACGATTTAATTGCAAAGTCCTGGATGCACATCGCCTTATAGCATATTTATCAAAAGATGTTCTGAGAACGTTCTTCAAGTAGTGAGTCAGATTACAGATTGAGGTTGAAATTGAATTGGAATTTGACCAATCAGAAGAAAGGAAGCTGATCTCAAGTTTAGTGAACTTTGATTGGTTAAATTCTAATCGAATCTCAATCTCAATTTCTAATCTAATTACGGCTTAAGATATCCTCTGAATGTCTTCAGAATGTTCTTTCAACAGTCCGTGCTGTATGGAAATATTCCAATGATACGAAAATCCGACGGGTGTATCGCGGAAGCTTTTACGAAGAAGGTTGCTCTTTCCAGTAAGGACTCAGAGTAAAGCCATGATCAGTCTAGAGATTGAGATTGAGCTTTGGTTGGAATTTAATCCAACAGAAAGAAGAAAGCTAATCTCAAGTTTAGTAAACTTTGTTTTCATTGATTAAATTCGAATCCATGAATCTCAATCTCAATCTCTAATCTGATCACGCAGCTTAACACAGGACTTTTTTCAGCAAAGATACATTATAACATATAGTGAATCATTTCATCCTGGTTTTACATTGGCAAACAATTCACTGTGTCAGTCTGTGTTTCTTATACTGGAAAGCGACTCACATTTCGCTTCCCGATAGTTTCACAGAGACAGGTAGTCTAGTGTTACGAATTCCGCGATTTCGACGATCTCCATCCACGTAAAGAACGGTAGAAGAAACAGCCGGGAAAACCGACGAGGGAAGACGAGCGGAATGCGGGAACGAGCATGTTGTACCACTAAAATTAGAGCGACGTGACAGAGAAGGGGACGGCTCCTTATAGAGCTTGAGCGCGACGCCGGAGCTTGCGGCCAGGGTTAGCAAACTGGCATTTTCTCTTTCTCGCCTCGAAGTATCGGATTACTTCGGAAACGTCGTCGGTGCGCGCCGTCCGGCCCATTCAGCTTCGGCTTTCCTCCGGGTACCCCTTTTCCACGCAAGGTTCGGCCAAGCGCAAGGCATTTTTCTACATATCCGCCCCTCGTGCCTCTTTCTCCGGGTGCCCCCTGCCTACCCTTGTCGATTTCTCTCTCGTCTGGCCCTTCCGACTTCTTCTTCCACGTAATCTGTAACCGGTGAGGTTTCCAATTTTCTATCTTTCGATCTTCATTATTTTCTGAATTTCGCAATGCTAGCAAGTGTTCTCATTGTTCACGCGGGATTGATCGTGACGTGCTTACGATAAAAAGAAGATGGTACCGGCACCAAGTTACACGAATGGTCGAGTTACAAGAATAGTGACAGCCGTGTTCAACGTCACCCGATTCTCGCTTTTACGACGATTTTACTCAAGGATGATATAAGTGTTATGCTACGCGATAAGGGCGCTTTCTATTTGGTGACATAAGTCGATACAAGTGTCATTCTATCTCTCTGTGTTATTAAATGCTAAGAAAAATAGAAGAATGCTTGTGTCGACTTGTATCACCAAATGGAAAGCACTCATATTCTGAACTACGCAATTCTTTCATCGTGCAACCTCCATCGAGTAGGGTCCATCTAATTAGCGAATCTTAACGTGAAAACGCGTATTTTTATTCAGTCGCTCTGCGATTAAAAAATCTTTCTCTCGCTTTCTCTTTTTCGCCGTTGACTTTGCAAATCAACCCAGTAATCAACATCTCGTTTTTGTGTTGCAGCGCTTTAAACAGCCGTCAACATGTCTGACGACGAGGAACAATACTCGTAAGTAGCCCATCGATCATTACTTTCAAACCAACACCGATTGATATAAATTATCATCCGTGCATTGTCCGCGTTCGCAGTTCTCAATAGTTTATTTTGAAACTGATGCAATTCCAATTTTAAAATACTATCACGAATTCCGACAAGGGCGTACAAAATTCACGCGCTTGCTATAAAAAGATTCTGCCTATTTCTTTCTTTATTTCTGTGGAAAATAGAAGATTTGCATAATTTTCAAAATAAACGATCTTCAAAATATCCAGACAGCATGAAATATTTTTCAGAAATTTTTCATGAAATATTTAAAAAATATAAACATGTTCAGGAAATCAGAATATTAAAAATATTTTGTTCTTATAATATTTGTACAACATTTGTACAATTCTAAAATATTTTTGTAAAGTATTTTAATACAATATTAAAAAAAATTTTACAAATAGGTATTTCTAAAATATTTTATCAAAGCCGAATGAGACAATGCCACAGCGGTCTAAGCTGGATCGGGTGCTTCTAAATAATTGCGTGTGAATGAGCACATTATAGAATTATCATTAGACTATCGAGGCAAAAATGTCGGCGAGCAATCGAAAAATTACATTCGTAGAGTATATAAATTCACACACAATTATTTTAGAAGCATCTGCGATCCAGCTTAGATCGCTGTAGCATTGTCTCATTTGGTTTGAAATTTAGCGCGTTTCAATAAGAATTGATATTGTTTTATTATAAAGCATTCAAAAAATATAATATTTCGTGATTTATGGGTACGTGATATCGCCGCTCTCCGAGATAAGTAGCTCGAAATAATGCGTGAAAAAAATGTCGAGATATATGCCAGTAATTTCCAGACATGAGAAATCGGATCTTTGCCAAAATCGAAGCGGTAGACAAGATCGTAACACACGTTCGCTGATCGTTGATCATATTTCGTACGAACGAAAAGCCCGAGCGAAGTTTAAAGTTCGTTCAAGTAAGGTTGAACAGCGCCCATGATCTGTGACCTCGTCATGTTTAATGTTTCACATGTTTGTCTAATTTTGCCGTCTCGATGCCCGTCCCTGCGTGCGTCACGTCCCAATCGCACCCACGCACAAACCCCTTAATAAGCACTCAATGCTAAACTCGGACACTTCAGTCGACTTCTAATTGTTACTCAATGATGTGCTTGCAATTATTATTATTATTTTTCATGTGCTTCTTCTCTTGCATAGCCACTTTAAATTTTCTAGAACAGTGTAACTGTACTATATTTTCTCATTAAATTATATATAATTTGTTTAGTTGTTATTTTATGAGGGGACATTACGAGAAATTCCACTTTCAGATCGCAATAAAGGAGAGACAAAATAAAGTTCGATAAATCGCCTTTACCGCATCTACACTGAAAAAATATTAAATTTTTAGTAAATATGTATTTATTTAATAAATATTTATTATTACTATACATATATAAACATATATTTATTTGATATAAAAATCATTAATTTGATTTCATTATGTGTTTGTAAATATTTATTTACTGTAAGTAAATGTTTACTTATTTTTTAAAGAAATGTGTGTAGCAAAATTTAATACATTTTCTTCAATGCAGCGATTAAAAATAAAAACTTGACGTCAACCACACACACACACATTGTACTTAGCAGCAAAATTAAATTACAAATTCATTGTCAAATTTATGTATTACGCTAAACAAAATTTCTGTTTGTAATTAGAATTTTTTGATTATTAGAATTCTAGTTGGAATTGTATTTCTTGTAAAATCTACTAAAGTTCTTATTTTTACCAGAAAAATTCTGATTCGACCATTTTTTTTCATTCAGAATCATTATTTAATCCAACCAGATTATTTTTCTCAGTGTACAAAGTAAAATTTACATAATGATACACATATATACTGACGGTAATTAATCTGCGTGAGAGAAAAAAAAAGCAAGAGCTTTAAGCAACCCTAAGAAAAGACCTGCGCCCCTAACTCTTGTAAAAGTGATGCCCTCGTGAATCTTAATTCCTGCTCTCCTCCATTTTTTATTACGTAATCAAACGCCCCGATCGCCCACATTGATTTCCGCCCTGACTAAACTAGACTTTTTTTCCATTTTCTCTTTTGCAGCAGCGAGGAGGAAGTCGAAGAAGTGTAAGTGTTCACTTTCGTTAAATGCTTTCCCAATGAAATGCTTTCCTGTTTTTCTAACGTACTACTTGTCTCGTTTTCTCATTTCAGGAAGTAAGTTTCAAAGGCTTGTAACGAGCGCTGTAGCTACTGCGAAGACGCGATCGCGACGAAAATGTCCGTTCTGATCTCGCGATAAAAAGCTTTTGATAGTTTGTTTCCAGTTAAGAGTTCAAATTAGCACAGACATACCTAATTTATTTTTTCTCTCTTCTTTCTACGAAGTACAGACAGAAAAATATCACTCTATTGCTAAGAAAAGCGATTACTCAATTTCCTTTCTCTCTTCTAAATAACGGTTATCTGTAATAAAAAATATTTTCTTAAAAGTAATATTAAAATATATTATAATACTTATTTTTATTACAAATTTTAGAAACATTCATTATTATTTATCTATCAAAACAAGAAGTTATTATTTTTTTTTTTAAATAATATAAAGTTGATTGAAGAGAAACTTTAGACAAGATCTAAAACTTTATATAATAAGAGCAAATCGAATTTATTTTAATTTAATAATTTTTATTGAAGAGAGAGAGAGTATTAAACTTACTAGAATGTATATTTTGAATAAAAATGCTTATAGTAATGCATTTATGATAGATTTATGATCGAATGTATGAACGTTTAAAATACTTGAAACGAGCAATTACTTTTTGCGTATAATATGTATTTTTCTGTGTGTAAGAACGCGTATCTATTTGTAAGATACGGCGTTTCACGTTTATGTGCGGAATTCAGCGATTTATTAAGCATAAGATTTATAGAGACCCGAAAAAAGCAAGACCGGAGCTGCTCTTTCTCTTCTTCTCTGTTTCCTGGAAACGTATGTCGATGCTCCTCTCTCGTAAAATTAGAACGTCAAGTTAGATTAAAGCTAACGAACACGCAACGGAACGCACGATGAATCGTTATAGTGAGAGGAGCGTAGATGAAGAATAATCGTTTTTCCGAAGCCTCGTTTGCGCCGCGCAACACGCCAGATTTTCTCTTTCCGATTGTGATTTATGAACTCCGTCTTCTTCGTTCTTTTTTTTGTTTATTCACTCCCTGTATCTCTCTCTGTCTGTGTGTATCTCCACATACAACACACAAAACCAACCAACCAATCAACCAACCAACCAACCAACCAACCAACCAACCAACCAACCAATCAACCAATCAATATCAATCGTCACTCGTCATCGACCGATCGGATAATCGACCCGCGCGGTACGATACAAAAAATGTCAAAATCGAAGGCAGCCGGAGAAGAAGACCGAGTAAGTTTTGCACACGACAAATATGAACGTTTCTCTCTCTCTCTCTCTCTCTCTCTCTCTCTCTCTCTCTCTCTCTCTCTCTCTCTCTCTCTTTCTATCTCTCTTTCTTTTACGGCCAATAAATAGTGTACGTTCACGCGCTGTCGTCTTTCAGTGTCGTTTCTTTTTTTTTTTCTTCCCCGCTGTCTAATCGCTGTCTTGTCTTGTTGTCTCGGTGTAGTCTTTAATTGTTCGTCCATTCTCTGTTTTATACTCTCTCTCTCTCTTTACTTTGTTTTCATCATCTCACACGCGCTGTGCCGCCGCAGTCGTTTACTTTTGCATAGAATTTTTTTATAGTGATACACTTGCTGGCTCTCTCTCTCTCTCTCTCTCTCTCTGTCTATCTCTATTTGTTTATTTTTTCCCTTTTCCCTCCATATCTCTGTCTCTCTCTTTCTTTATTCTTTTTCTCTCGCCAAATTGTTACACATGAAAGAAGAATGTGATTGCGCAATCGCTGCAAAACGCTTCTATCGGTTTTGTTCGCACCACTACATGAAAGACACTTTTTAGTATGACTAGTTCTTCTTTTTTGTGCAACATTGTCTGAAAAAGAATCAACGCTGATGTATCCACATCCTGCACACCTCTCTGTTTCTATTTCAACTTTAGTAAAATACAAATATACATACGTTCTGCCGCCGCCGGTGTATCCGCTGTCTTCTCAACGTCTGTCTTGTGTCGCTGTTTCTGCGTCGATGGATTAAAAAATTAAACAAACAAACAAACAAACCAAAAATAAACAGCAATGCTATCGCGCTTTTTTATGTATGTACACAAATGTACACGCACATTATACACGTAACTCACGTATCTCACTTATGAGACTACGTATGACGTAACAAGACGTCGGACCTTTCAGCAATTTTGACAGGATTGACCGAGATGCAGTTGCAAAAGTATACACATGTCACACCCCGCACTTTCTTCCAAACGCCTTATCTTTGTCCTCGTCGTGTCTGTCAAGAATATCTGTCGCCTTAATATTCAGCCTCTGTTATATCCGCATTATATGGCAAATGGGCAACGAAACGTTTCTTTTTCTTTTTTTGCAAAAGCGCTACGAGATCCCCGTTGAAGAGAAAGTAACGACGAGCCGCTTAAATAATTGAAAGCAAGCGAAGCATACCGATCATTCGCTCGCAATGTAAGTGTCGGAACGACCAGTGATCTCTGGCAATAAACGTGCAAATCAATTATCATTGTCGGCGTGATCGGTTCGGAAATTTAATTTTGCACGGAAAAGAAATGAAAAGAAAGGAAAGCGCAAGTTGGAGATGAGCGATACCGATTTTTATAATTTACGTGCAGCTTTGTGCAGTCCTACGTAAGCGACGACCAATCACACGACCTTATTAATGAATCTGTACTTTCTTTTTTTTTTAGGGGTAGGGCGTCCCAAAAGTAAGTTGAATATGTCGAGGTGTTTACACGTCAATAATATGTCTTCCCTGTTCTTCGCCCGCTCTCTCACATCCCCCTTCCCCGCCCATTGGTTTTTCCGACGTCGATTAAATTCGATAAGAACACACAAAATCTTAATCTCTTTAGAAAAACGACATCTTTTTCTTCAATTTTTTCTAAAAGTGAAAAGAATTATCTCGTTACTGACACAGTTTTGCGATAAATCGGGTGAAAAAGACCGGTAAAGATATTTATAAGTTTCGCCTCAACCCGAGGAACATACAAAAAAGTTAATAAAAAATTTAATCAACTATTTTTAAACTTAACGTCAATAACAGTCAAATTTTGTAACAAAAAAAAAATTATTAATTCAACTCTCACAGCATCGAAACAAAGTCAGTTTGTTTTGATTCACCGATTTTCCGTCTGATTTATCTTAAACTGTATGATTCGCGATAAATCTCGATTTGGATCTTTACCTCCCTCTCTTTGGAAACCGACAGTGTGAATGACAAAATTGGCGATTGAAGCTGACTGACGTCGGTGAAACCGGCATTAAAAACCCTCTGAGATTTTTCGTCTCGTGGCAGGAATGAGATCGCAGGAGACCGAGATTTGACGTTGCAATCGCGTTGCGGCGCGTTGTGGATTTGCCAATATCTATCTATATCGCTGGGGGAAGATTTTGTTTACAGATACGGGACGGATAACGCGATCGTTGGCCTGTGTAGCGCGACTGTGAATAATAATAGGATATATTTGTCGAAGGTACCGCACGCCGGTGGTATGTACATCGCAGGCGTTCGTGAATATTCCATCGCGGTTGCATAACGCTAACGCGCGACGACACTTGAGCTCCGTTTGGGAGCCCGCCAGGCGTCTCATAAATATATGCACAATAACGTAACACAGTTTATTCTGAGACCGACGTCTGCTCAAAATGTACCACGCCCCGGCGCCGACGTGATCTTATTAACGGCCGGCCGTTCGATACATAATGCAGCATCTGCAATGCTACATATTTATGCTCAATCTCCGTACTCGCGGATTTGCCAAATAAAATTGTACAACGAACCATGTACAGCCAGAAGTATATTTGCAGTTTGAACTAATATTTACCCTCGTGTGACACGAAAATTGCAAATCCGATCGTGGATCCTCTTACATTTTTTATTTTTGTCTCGCGCGAATCACGAAAACTCGGACGAAAATCGAATCCTGCGTGAAAAATCATGTAATACTCATATTTTACGTTTTTAAGCCGGAACTGTAATTTACGTGAGTACGATGCTCTGGATTTCAATCCTGTCGGTGACGTCTAATCACTCTCGTTGTCAGTGTTCGAAGTTCCTCTCTCCCCCTATGTTTTCCTCATACTTATTATAATCTTTATATCTCTTTCGCACCCCCGCGTGTTTTACGTTTTGTCTCTCTGATTAATAATGAATTAACGTGTTGTATATAATCACGTCTTGTTCGAGTTACGTCAAAGCGATGTGTCACACGTCCTTCTATCTCAAGGCTCGTTATTTTGTCCGATCCCCCATATTAATTTATATTGACTTGTGCGCCATAATTCATCGACTCGCAAGCAAGCAATAATTGCAATACCCCCGCTCGCAGATCCCATGAATAAACAACTTTTACATCCCCATATTTTTTACGAGGTATATAAATTTTCCAAAAGAAAGATGTGTACAAAATTTTAACGGAACGTTTTAAAATAGGGGAAGGAAAGCCGAAATCAAATAACGATTACGGTATCCTCCCCTTTTCTTCAGGAGTGTCTTTCAGGACACGGAACGTGTCTCCATGAAATAGATTGATCTTCAGTTCGGTTTGAAAAGTCGAGCGAATTTATGTTAAACACGTTTAAAAATAACTTTGAGCCTGCGATGCTCAATATTGTCATCTCCTGAATCGTATCTCGCACGCGCTATATTATTGTCACCGATAGCTCTTTTAGTCATTTACGAATCCATAATCCTTATACGACTGAATAACTCAATCAAGACAGTCATCTCAAGTAGAATCCAGAAATCATAATAATAGTCATAAGTACGTCATCACGACCTTATTCGTCGCTTGTAAGTTCATTTTTAAGTGTTAAATAACGTCACGACGATGACCTATGATATAATTATGTAACTCAGTGTTCTACCTGAGAGATGAAACATTCCTCGCTACTCTCATTAATGCCTTCTCCCATGATTCGTTGCGGTGCGCACTTTGGTTTCATCCCTCTATAATTCTATACGCTTGCACACCTTATCGCCTTACTATTTGCCTCTTTCTTTTTCTTTCCTCTTCTCTTTTATTTTCTTTCTTTCACAAATCGCCTCCGTCCCCCTTTGTCCCGCTCTATATTTTTCTCTGACTTTCTGTTTATCCATCCGTGCATATATCTGTCTGTCTGTCTGTTCCGTCCATGTGTTGTCTGTGTGTGTATACGTGCGACGAGCGGCATTAAGTAATATGCACTACGGGAGAGAATGGATGGAGTTGTAATAAAGTAGTGAAGATATGGACGTGAGAATCGCGTATGGAGTTCTGGGGGATCTCGCGAGATCTTCCAGAGAGCGGGCTCAACCGTCGTGATTTAAAGAGAGTTACTTTTGTTTTCACTCCGGCCTCCTTCAGGGAATCTGGCGAGAATCCTGAGTTTATGAAGGTGAGTGCTGATGCTCGTAAATAACACCGTGCGAATGCCCAAAACTCTCTGTGCGCTTGTAGCACCTACGTAGGAAAAAGATCTTTTGCGGAAATGTATATTGGTATGAAAACTATTATTCCAGCAAGAAACGAAATAGCAATTAGATATCGAATCAACGTTGAATTGATGGCGAAATTATTGTATCGATTTGACATCAATTCAATGAGTCGTGTCTCCTTAAGTTCTGCTTTATCAATCGCATTGGAGACGTATTGAGCACTAGCACGATCGTTAAGGGAGACGCAATCAAATACGTATTACGGCTAATCTATTATGAAAATTTAGAGGCAAGAACAGAAAAGAAGCGACCTAGACGAACAGCTCAAAGAATACATAGCGGAATGGCGAAAGCAGAGAGCCAAGGAGGAGGAGGAGTTGAAGAAATTAAAGGTACGATCTGTCCTTATTTGTACTTAATGTACTCTCGCTTAACATTTCGTTTGACTTTTGAAAAATATACTGTTTTAGGAGAAGCAAGCCAAGCGCAAGGTCACCCGTGCGGACGAGGAGAAGAGACTGGCTCAGAAGAAGAAGGAAGAGGAGGAACGTCGCCAACGTGAAATCGGTAAATGCATTTACGTCCATCTCTATTTTTTTTCTCTGAACAGAATTTAATAAAATTCTTTAATATTGTTTTCAGAGGAGAAGAAACAGCGTGACATCGAAGAGAAGAGAAGGTAGGTTATTTATACAATTATTCATCGATAAATGCGCGCTTTTATTTCTGAAATTTTATAATGTATGCAACGTGAACTACGTGCTAAATGCGCGTTAACATTGTTATAAGCGCGTTATGAATACAAGTCATAATGATCGGTGTATGTACATATAATGGTCGTAGTCTATTTTTATTTTAAAACCGTCTCAGGAGAGTAATGCCTTAAATAATGTCTAAGTAATGTCTTAAGTAATGACTTAAGTAATGTCTACGTAATATCTATTAAGATGCTAATACTGTATGAACGGTTTACGACATCCTAAGAAATTGCATTTAAGACGGTCTTAAATATTATATATGAACCGACCTATGAATATCGAACTAATATAATGACTGCAGATTTCTAAACAACGGGTACATATCATTTTATGCATAAAAAATTTTACTATCAAATATCGATTCCTTTCTAAACAATTGAATCTTCAATTTTATACTAAAACAACAAATGAATTACATAGAGTAAATAAAAGAAATTTCTTTGACACAAAATGTTGATGAGAAAGAAGAACTAATCGATTGTCGACATTAATATTTCGATTATGTAACAATCGCAGAAATGTTAAATAATTTATATTACTAAAAGAGCATAAAAAATACTGTATGACATTCGTCATCGTTAATGAATATTTATCGTTAATGAATGTTTATTCTATATAACAACTTTGCGATATAAATAATTTGACTTTTCTTGTTATATATATATAAACCGTTACTTGCAATGTAAATATTTTATCACGTCAAATATGATTTTAATTTGGCCTTCTTTCACTTCGTCAAAACATAAATTATAAAATCAAAAGAATTATACTCGTATGTGAGTTGTTTCAATTCAAAAGAATTCAACTGATTGAACTTGTCAATTTATTATAGTACATACATACTATTGAAATTTATCATTAATGCTTAGTTATGTAACTACTTTGTACAGAATAGAATCTATGTTTTTATATTTTTTATAAGAAGAATATTTTTCCATTAAATTAAAGAAATACTCTCATTATTAGTAATATATGTATGTACATATTTGTGCGTTGTTTTTATTTGCTACATTCATTTGCTGTATTTTAGGCGTCTGGAGGAATCGGAAAAGAAGCGACAGGCTATGATGCAAGCGATGAAAGACCAGAGCAAAGCAAAGGGTCCAAACTTTACCATCACCAAGAAAGATCTTTCGGTGAGTGCTCTTTTCATTGTCAGCAGCAATTAGATATTCTATTGTATAACTAGGGTTCTCTTATGTAAATTTAGGGTAATCTTACATCGGCGCAACTTGAACGTAACAAGACGAAAGAACAGCTCGAGGAAGAGAAGAAAATTTCCCTTAGCATTCGCATCAAGCCGTTGGAAATCGAAGGTCTGTCCATTGATAAGCTCCGTGTTAAGGCTACCGAATTGTGGGAGGCCATAGTCAAACTTGAAACCGAAAAGTACGATTTGGAAGAGCGACAAAAGCGTCAAGACTACGATGTGAGTTTTTACAATTCTAAAGAAACTGAATTATTTCGTCTGATTTTAACGGGCATAAAGATAGATTTATTTATACGCGCGCGTAATAATTTTATACCATTGGGTCTCGTAAAAATAAAGAGAAAGGAAAAGAAATATGCATTGACTGTTTCCGCTTGGGAAATAAGTTGCTCGGACGTGAGTTTAATTATAGTCCAAGTTGTTTTCTAGCTGTATTGATAAATCGATATTGCCCTTTTATCGCAGCTTAAAGAGCTGAAGGAACGTCAGAAGCAACAACTGAGGCATAAAGCCTTGAAAAAGGGTCTCGATCCCGAGGCTTTAACTGGCAAATATCCCGTACGTAATGTCTATCATATCAGAAAATGAAAGTGGCATGAAGAATCACCATTAATCGAATCACTTTATTCACAGCCAAAAATCCAAGTTGCCTCGAAGTACGAACGTCGCGTCGATACCAGGTCTTACGACGACAAGAAGAAACTTTTTGAAGGTGTAAGTACATCTTATAATTTATTCAACGCATGAAAATTTATTCGATGGTCCCTACTCTCAGAATACGAGGTCAAACCTAATATAGAATTGTCTCACTTTGTGATACGTTCACGTGAATTTTTTACATTAAAACACGTGATCTACCACAGATATGAAGACAACTATATATATATACACACATACATATAAAAGCAAGAATTCGTTCTCATTACATAACTCATAAAATAAACTATAAAAAACATTATAGGAATAAACTTAATATATTCATATGTATATATATATAAAGATAGCGATTAGTGAGCATATTGTCGATTGAATCGCAGGGCTATGACACGCTCTTAGCGGAGACCAACGAGAAAACGTGGAAACAGAGAACAGAACAATTTATGAAGCGCACCAAAAGTGAGTCCAACCGTGATCTCTCTGTCACTGTACCCACCTTTCCCTTGCTTGTCTTGCTGATTGCACCTCCGAAATCTCACGGACGACCGTGTTTCTAATTTATGTACTTGTTCCTTGTTCTCGTTGACTAAATGGTCGAAATGGCTGCCAGCCAAGTTATTGCTGTGTTCGTGTTGTCTCGATGGTGTACATAAAAGCACGGTAAACCGTATTTGTGGCTCACACACCGATGGCGATTTTCTTCACGTGCACTGCCCACGAGAGATGCGACAGCAGTCACCAATCACGAAAATAATCTCGCTCTTAATAACTGTGTCGACGTCTGCAAATTTGTTCATGTCACTTTACGTTCTGAAATCACAACTTCCTCGATACTTTTTCCCCCTCGATAGTTAAGAATGGGTGTTTTGATTTATCCTTACTTTGCGCGCGAAATTCGAGAATCCATTCTTCGAATGTCAGAAACAAGCGTCGAGGATCGTAATCCAGACTGGAAGACGATACGATCGTGAGAATAGATGACCTTTGTGATGTTAATTCTGTCGATCGTGACTGTCAGCCCTAACTTCGCCATGGGAAGATTTGTACAACCCAGAGAAAGCAACGATACGGAGAGAGAGGGTTTTCCCAGGCGGTCCTGATGTGTGAAAGTAACCCCTAGCATGCCATTCTGTCCGTGATGTTTCAGGGTCTGACTGATCAACAGAAGGAGATCATGGAGAAGATGTGGGCTGAACAAAAGCAACAGTTTATGGGTCGTCAGAAGAGTACGTATGAAATTCGCTTTCGAGGCTTCGAGCCGGCACCAAGAGCTTTAAAAGAGCTTCCGGTGCTCCTCGAGACATCGAAGTACAAGTAACAAATGTAATTAAAGGGAAAAATTTTTAAGAGAAAAAATTTCTATTTTCATACATTTCGTACAGCTTATACATACAATGATGATTGACTTGACATTATAATTCAAAAATTAGTAGAAATTTATTTTACGAATATCCTCCGCACTTTGTTTTTGCCATTATTTAGCTTCATGGAATTCTAATCCAGTATACATTTAGCGTACTCGCGTTCTTCTCCAAATTGCGTAAAATTAATCCGTCACTTTGCATGAATAATAGCGAAGTTACCTAAGTGGTTCGGTGAGAGACCGGGCAAGAAGTCTGGCGATCCCGAATCACCGGAGGGCGAGGAGGACGTGAAGGCCACCGTCGACGATGATCTCGAGGAGCCGCAATTCGATGAAGAAGAGGAGGAGGAGGTGAAGGAAGGCGAGGAGGAGGAGGAGGAGGAAGTCGAAGAGGAGGAAGAGGAGGAGGAGGAAGAGGAGGAAGAGGAGGAGGAGGAGGAGGAGGAAGAGGAATAAATCTTCTGGCTACTTCGGTGCACCTTTACGGATATTAAGGAGAACAGCGTATCTAAAAAATTTCAAAGAATGATCGTTGCACAGTCTCGTTAACACTTTTCGAACAAAGATCGAAGCGTAGTCAGTGGCCAAATCGGTAGAAATGCCTACAACGTCGACGTTTTCCATCTACCGTTTTTCCGGCAACCGTCGGGCTCCTCTTCGAGATTCAAACGTCAAAGTGGACCAGACGGATGACGGAGGCTACATTTTGTAGTAAAAACCATTCTACTATTGTCACTTGTACGGCTGCTACTGCTCTACTCTACTATTATCTATTATTAAACTACTACTACTTTTATTGTTACTATTGCTACTACTACTACTTCTCTACTATTATTATTATTATTATTATTATTATACTGTACAAACACAGGCACACAAATTATTAAAATAAAATGATTTATCATATAAAATCCTTCGTTCTCTGAAATGTTGATTTTCTTGAGTTCGCACACGTGCCATCTTATCTCCTACACAATCATCCTGCAGCGTTCTAAAAGAAGAAAAATATATTAAACGTTAAAAGCATTTATTCAAAAAAGAAATATTGATTTGATTATGTAATATCCCTGAAGTCAAAGTATTTTTCTTTGCATCGGTCTATATCTCTTCCTTTAACAAAAATGTTCAATCTCAAAGCTTGAAGCAAAACATTCTATGTACATTACGCTACACACACACACGCGCGCGCGTGCTTTCCGATAGGTCTTATCGTAAAATTGATATGTTGCCCTTGGCTATACGGAAGCGCTGGCTTGCTTGCGGTTTTACTTATCGAGACAAGATACAGGAGCATTTTGCAGACACGTATTGAATATGTTGACAATAAAGCATACACTGTCATAGTTTCAGTACGTATATATAAAGACGTTTTCAGAGTAAGATAAGTATGATGTTTTATTGCATATTTGTATTGCGAATTTGATTGGACATATTCAATGCACATTGATACACAATATAAAGTCGTATATACTTACAGTTTGAAGTAAAAATGTGCATTTAATCCACCAAGTTGCCATGTAATGTACTTGTTGGTATAACTTCAACAATATAACTGTAGTATAACATGTGTGTTATATATATTACAGTTATATTGCTGCAAGTAGGAAACTACAACAATTAAGGGCATATTACATGTAAGTTTAACTTTGTTGGGAATAGAAGTATATATAAACGGGTTAAACCGTAAAATTTGCAATACACTTTATAGCGCTGTTATTAGGTAAAATGTGCATTTTATAATTCGAAATAGTTGTAGTTTACTTTTATATTCAAATTAAATCAGTGTATGATAGCTTTAATATGTTATACTATTGCGTCCAATCGAATTCGTTTTAGTAACTATACCGAGAAGTAATGTGATGTTAATGGTAGCGATTGAGTAAAACATAAATGCTTCTGTCATCATCTAACATAATACGGCATCAGCAATAAGATTTTAAACTTTACAACTTAAACTTTAAGATCGAATATGAGAAAAATAATCAGCTAATGTGATTAAAATTTTATTGCAGAAGCTGCTAATAAATTTCGACAATTCGCAGGTAAACGTTAGAAATTGTTTTGGCAGCAATTTTGGCGAGAAACTCGGCATATATTTAAAAAAAATTTCAATTTCAGATATACATACATTATTTTATGAGTTTCAAATTTGAAAGTGCAATTAATTTGAAATCGCAAGTCGAGTTTAGACCCCTCATGATTTCCATTGATTCGTACCTTCGGGACGAACGGTTCGGAAAGTTGCTTATCCAGTCGAACTGAGAGATTCACGTAAGCGAAGGAAATAGTCCCTCGAAAATAGCGGCGACGCGCGAAGAAGCCAAAACGCGAATGCCAGAAAAAAAAAAAAAAAAAAGATGCGCCATCGGAAATAGAGTCTTGTGCGCGGATCCGTCGGCGACCTCAGGAGTGCGCCGCGAGCTGGACGGGGAATGGACATTGCGGCGACGATCCATCCGCGATTACAATTGCAAGCGGTTTCGTGGATGAGAACAATGGGCACGGTGGAACCGAGTACGGGGCGAGGAGAGTGACGCGATTAGTGATAGAGCCGATCCGGCCCGGTGATTAATTGCTCACTCGTCCGGCATTACTAAGTTCAAGTAGCGACAGCGGAGGGACTGAGCGACGATTAGAAAATATTCAGTCGTCACATACAACATTAACAATCAATTACTCCAGGGGTTTTTCTGGAAAAGGGACGAGAGACGAAAAAAGGCAAGCGACAGACAAGTAATCGCAACGATTGAAAAGAGAGACAAGTCAAAACTCTTTAAAAGACAGATCAAATCGAAGATCCTTCGCGAGATTCCAAAGCGACGAGATAGAAACACTTGATCGATGTGTCACACGCTTCTTTCCCTGAATTTCGATTTTGTTATTTTTAAATTCAAAGGGTCTGTTTTTTATTCCTATAAAAATACACTAAACCATACGTTGGAACTTTTTAAATATCAAACATACAATCCATCTCATTTCAAGTTTCAAAAATATGTACACTTGTTCAGCCACGGAAAAACAGATGTATAATTGCGGAGAGCAGCGTTTAGCATATTCCCTTTGTTCGCCCTACAGTCGAAGAGAGCAGCCTCGACGGGCGCTCGAGTCCATCGCTAGCGTCCGACGTTCGCCATTTCCTTCTGGCTTGACCGCCGTCCTCTTCCTTCGTCTGGTCCCTCTTTCCACGTCCGTTACACTTGGTCGCGAGCCTCTGGTCGTCTCGGTCACAACTATTTACAATGGCAGGTCGCCGAGTGAATCCTCCTCCGGGATCTCCGTCGCGCGGTCCTACATCTGGAGAACCGGGTGTCCTCCTTGAATATGCAAGCTGCAGTATCGCCGGAAGCGTTCGTCTAGTCGTGGTCTCGTGAAGTTTCACGGTCACTCGATCACCGGTCGAGGTATAATAACGGGACGCGGACAGCCTTCGGCTCGGCGTTGCGTCGCGTATAGCGTTTCGTCAAAGTAGTGTTAACTTAGAGAGTCATCGTTCATCCGCGGCAAGCGTCATCGTTAGTACTAACAAATAAGTGCTGTCAAGAGTTGTTTTTCGGAAGTTTTTCCCGGAGAACGGTTCTTCGAGATCCCCCGTTAGGTCGCGATAACGAGGTAAACAATAGTCGTTCCGACGTCTCGATCGAAAGTTTTCGTCTTTCTCCGATTATATTTTGACCTCATTCTGAGAAAAAGTCATTGTCAAGTACACATCGTCAAATACGGCGATACACTTGTTTAAATTGGAATGCACTGTGGTTTCGAGGTTCATTTAAAAAGACCTTGATTATACCGGTCAAACCAGTCGCGGATCTGGCATGTGGAATATTTGAAGTTACGAATAAAGTGTATTGGTGAATAAGTGAATAAGATTCGACCTTCATCACTCAGAGCGATTAAAATTATTAATAAATAAATGTAGTTTGCCATGGTATCGTGAATATACACTCCGATAATAAATCATTATTCTGGCGGTATTCAGCAGAGAAAGCAGCTTCGTAACTGTTACAAAATTCGCTAATATATGATTGGTTTATATATTCAGATCCAGTGAGAGGAACTAAGGACAAGATCAATGATATGAAAGAATTTTACAATAGTCGTAAAGCTACTTTTTCCGCTAAACGCAACGCGTTTGATTTTCCGCCAACGTGATTGAGTTATCGCCAAGTGTCAACGTAAATACTCGTTAATCAATGCAAGTGCGAGCGGTGATTGCCAGCTCGCAATAAAATGCAAGTGTGAATTGATGCGAGTGATCGGCGCACGTGCGTATTCACCTGACGACTGTCACGGACGATCGGATTGCCGGTCGCCGTTCGATCAGGTTCGTCACGTCGTGTGCGTCGCGCGACTATGCAAGTGTTCGTAACCGACGGTCGCGTTTTCGCGAGAACGTATCGTTTGTTGTGACATTGATCGCGAAACGGTGGAAGTTACGCCCTTCAATTCTACGCGATGCGATCATGATCACGAAGACGGGAAACGGAGGAACGCCGGCGTGCTGACGGCAGCCCGCCGCTATATAAGAGAGCCAGTTTTTCAATGAGGTAAGCGACAATCGACCTCGTTTCCTCGGGTCGATACATCCCGATCTACCTTACTCGAAAATACCTGCTGAAACGCTCCTGAATTAAGACGCGCGGAAATATATAATAATAGTACGATTATAATTTAATACGTTTCTCCGTTCGCAATTAAGTTGCAATTTGGGTAAGTTACAGAAGACTAAAGGCACTGAAAGATATTGATGTAGATTTGATACTATACGGTGTTTATATACTTAATTAATTCTCACTATGTTAGTGTCAATATCAATAACAATATGGCGTGGATTTATTATACTCTCTTATTATAATCTCTAGTATTTATATCCACGCCATCATGGTGTGGATTATATACACACCGCATGATGTGTTAAATCTGTACTAATATTTTCTAGAGTGTAGAATAAAATTAACGTGTTTTGTATATGATAGATATGCGTAAATACATACAAATCGAATCTCGATCTATTATATCGAAATATAAATTTTTTCCTCGCAAAAGAAAACAAGATTAAATACAATAAAAACTTTACATGGCTGTTTAACGTTCTGATTCTATCGTTTTAATTAGAACAATATTTTAACGCTATCTGTCACTTTTTAAATTGGATAGTAAATAGAGGAAAAACGAGAGATTGTAGCAACACCGCCTTAACAACAACGCAAAAATAATTTAAAACAACTGCAAAAATAATTTAAAACAACTGCAAAAATAATTTAAAAATGAATTTTAAAACCACTAATTAACACTTGTTCGAATTCTGATCCATCTAATATAACGGGATCGGATTAAATTGATATAATAATGCATTAAGATACGCAATGTAATCGTATTTTACAGAGTAATGTATAGATATTAAAAATAATATTAAATCGTCGATTAATACCGATATTCGAATTCTGTGATCCACTTAATATAACAGAACTCGATCGAATTAAATTGATACGATATGTATATTGAGGTATGCAATGTAATCGCATTTTTTATAACAATGTATTTTAAAAATAATTAAACTGCACTGAGAGATTTTCTTCGCTTGTTTTTTCTACCATCACTATTTTTCGTCGCACATTCACGTGGCGTTAACATACACACGTATGGGTAAGAGATAATGCTATTATGGCATTATCGAAAATAGAATTGTGACTTTGTAAGTCTTCAGAAGCCTTAATAAACTCCGACGGCATCCCGAGTTATTTCGCATAAGTCAGTCATGAGAGATCGAATGATGGAATCGCAGGACTCAATCATGAAGTAACGTTTCTCTGCCGCTTTGCTGACTGAGAGTACATTGAGGAAGGTTTCTCGTCGTTCTTTCGTTTAATTTCCGGAGTTTCGTAATTGGATTTATTCGCGAAGATATGGCGGAGGAGGAGGAGGAGGAGAGTAAACAGGGACGAGAGAAGGATGACAGGATCGAAGAAGGGTGAGGATAGCGAATCTTTCATGACGTAATTTATTTTTTACACGTAAGAGAATGACACATTCGTTTCGACGCCATCAACTATTCTAAATTGAATAAGGGCGCGGTATAGAAGGGACGGAGATCATATTTTACTACTTCACATAATCCTTTATATCGTGACAAAGATATATTCGAGTTTGCGAGTGGTTTCCGTAGTTATAAATAACTTTCTCTACGGATACGTTTTTATTGATTTAAAGACGGTGGGTCTCTCTCGTTCTTCTTCTTTAAGCGAGCTCCTAACGGAGCAATTCTTTGCTCAAGGTATAATGAACATTCCCTTTAACTGAAGATAACGGAGACGAGTGTAGCAAACGTATAACTCTCCAAAAAGAGCAGCTTCTTCGGTTCGCGAATTAAGGAATTCGGCTTTCGCAATACAATGCTTCATTATTTTGTCAGCATACAGCAAAAACCACGCGAACAAAAAACTATAAGTTTTTACAACGTGTTGATACAACGCCGTTCATTAACGCCGATCTCAGCAATGCAGTCCTATCTCTCGCGGAAATGCGACAACGTGAAAAGTACTCGTTGACGAAATCGGAAAAAACCACGACAAAGGTTAACAACTTAATATTTATAGCCACATATATAATATAATTTACCATTTTCCCGATTCCGACCGAGTTCGATTCATAATTAATGAACTCGCGATAAAACGAGCATTCAAGCAGATCTCGCTTATAATGCGTGAGCGGGACTGTAGCTCTCGCTCTTACTGTCATCGCCGTGGAAGGACAAACGTGCGGCAAAACGCGAAGGAGGCGAAACAGACGGAGCCTAACAATAAGCCACCTCCGTAATCTACTCTCGATTGTTTTCGGAGGCGGACGCACGTTTTGTATTGCGCGAGTAAAGTTCAAGTGCAGTTCCCGAGTATTATGCGTATTTTCGTACACTAGAATCGCTGTGAAGTATGGTAATTAAGCCGGAATAGGCATGTCGGAAGACAATGCGGTTGAAGAATCGACAGTTAGTTCGTGTGAAGGAAGAGGAAAATATTTGCTTAATGCGTCATATTTTGAAAGATATCGCAAATGTTTCGCATAGAGGTATCGAGAAAGAATAAATTTATATATGTAATTCTATTTTGGTCAATATATTTTAATAATATATATCAACGATAGTTTTTTTTCTGCAATCTCCACGACTGATTTTTTGCAAAATTTTTTGCAAGAAGTCATTCTTGATGTCAATGGATTGTTAATAACGATTTTGTTATATTTCTTTAAATAATTATTTCGAAGAAGTTTACTGACGAGATTAAAGAATTTTTTATTTATTTCGGCATTGAAATAAAAATCCATGTTTTTTCAGAAAGAACTCATTGGAACGCATTGAAGTTATTACAAATCTACAAATTAATGAGATTTAGCGGCACATGTTTTCATTATGTTCTCTCATTCGACCGCGAACACGATTTAATTGCGAAAATGATCTTGAGAGATATGTTAGTTAAGCTATTATTAAATACGTCATACGTCTTACGAAATCAACAATACATTTTTGTTGCGATTGTGAACGACGGAATCGCGCTTATAAATCGCGCTTTATAAATTAACCAAAATTAATTAGGAGGTAATTTATCGAACGACGCATTTCATTCAGAAATGCAAGAATTAAACGAGTGACATCATCAATAGTTGATAGCAGATGTTTGTGAGTGACAGGTTGGTGAAACACAGGAAAAGTGCAGGCGTACCAGGTGTTATTACATAGAAGTGACATAATTCGCGATTGCGAAAGATTAGCGGGAGTAAGAGTGCGGGGAACGGCAATTGTGCTGCAATTATTCCTACGTTTTTCCCTTCCTTTTCTTTGCATCAGTCGCGTGCGTCGAAGCGGTACCGATCATGAAAATGAACTGGCAGAGGTGCGCGTTGTGTTGCTTGATATCGGAACCGACGACCGGCGAGGTGATTACAATAAGAATCACGTGAGTTTCTGATCCATATGAATCCGTGTCGATATTCTTTCACGATTAATCTAGAACAGGCCTATTCAATTTAAGCAAAAACACAGAGCCATTGATGCGAAAAAGTTCAATGTGATAGAGATTTCATGGACTGTAAAACGTTGATAAGCACCACTCACAGACGCATATCAACGCTTTACAGTCTCCGAAATCTTACCCATATTAATTTTTTTTTTTTTGCGTCGATGGCTCAAAATGGACAGATCTGTTCTATAACACAATAGTCATTTCTGTTGCAATGAATCGTCTCGTAATTATACCAGCGATTACATGATTGCGACTGGCTATTCACTTTTCAACCAGTTACGGCAAAGCAATCGATGACTGCTTTGTTCTAATTGGTTAAAAAGTAATCCCTAATCGCTAATCACAATTGTTGCTATTATGCAATTGTGATTATGGCTTTACGCGATTGTATAATCCGGACATTTTATTCTCTTTGTTTTATGAAACTCAAAGTTATTACGTGATCAGAACTTGTTAGACATTTATAAATACATAGCTTATTGACACTAAAAATCCCTCATTAAACTCTACACTTAAAACTTTAACTTGAAACGTTGAGAGCCTCCTTGAAGATATTAAATTTCGCTCGTTACATGAGATTCGCTTTCTTTGAGAAGCTTTCTTACAAGAAAAAAAAAAGACTTATAAGGCCGTGTGACACACTATATAGAGTAATACTCCGTAAGTCACGTTTTACGCGACAATAATCCCTTCAGTCGTCGATTCTGTTCGATCGTTTCCGCCTGGAAACGTTCGAACAATTCGATGAAGTAGAATTCGTTTTAATTAATATCCGCAGCTTTACCTTTATACACCGCCAAATCTATATGCTGTATATAATGAGATACATTTACACAATCACATACAGATAAGCGAATAACGTAATGCCCGAAGAATCACACTTCGAACTAATAAACAACACTCTTTGGACGATCCGGCTACAAATTCCTTTACACTGAGCTGTCGATCCGTGCCGGTCGGTTCCTTAGCGGGAGCGTGTCGAAGGTGAGACGACTAAAGAGACGGTTAAAAGACCTCGTAGACGTTGTTGTCCTCTCGTATGCTGACCGTATACCACCATCTGGGCGTTTCTCGTGTGCATTGTAGGTTGCTCGAGTTGGGCCCAAAGCTAGGACACCGGGTGCATTTCGCGGAGGGCACGAACTTAAGATGCCGCGAAGATCCTATACCGTCCGATTCGAAGATAAGGTCAGAAGTTATCTAACTACGGAAACTTGAACAGCGATCTCTCTCTTTTTAGACAAAGGATTACTCGATTATTTGTAGAAGAAATTTAAAGAAGAATAAGAGAAAAGCTTCAGTCCGATTCTTTTAACAAAGATTACTCTTTTGAAAAAGATTTTTTTTTTAACATCTTGGCCGTTTGCCAAGTTAATGGACGTTTCAATTTGTGTCGATAACATCTTGATTGTTATCGACTCGATGCTTTCATTATAATTTGCAACCTACATAGCACTAACGTCTTCCCGGCAGATTTGATTCTTTGAGGTCATGTGCCGACCACACGTTATGGTTGCAGTTCAGCGTGAATCCAACGCGAATACGAGAATTTATTTCGCAGCGGTGATTTTCGGACTGATATTTGCACATACATACGTCGGAGAGAAAGAGAAGCGTTCAGTAGAGTGGATGTAAAATTTACTTTATGATGTTTACTTTATGATAGTTTATTTTATAAAAGCTATATACGCGAGAGATGGAAGCGATACTTTTTTTTTAGAACAAAAGAAAGGAAAGAGAGGAAAAAGGAGAGATAAAGCGAGAGGTTCAAAGTATATCCATAAATCCCATTAAATCTGTATTTTCGACTGAACAAACAAAACGTTGCGCGAAACACGATATGTGCTCGAATATCTCAAATATCTGAATAATACAAACGCCATTAACACTGCTCGACGACTGCCAGTCTCGTGTAAAATCTCTCTCCTCTCTCTCTCTATTTTATTTTTTACCGTATATGAACCCCGATTCCTGACCAATGCGCTTTATATTATTGCGCGCATGGTCGTGACACCTCTCTGAGAGGTAATCCGTTGCGGAGGGCGCATGAGCGGAGCTTGACAAGGTGGAGTACGGGGTAGGACGGGGGCGCACACGTACAACCGCCCGCGTTCTCTCTCACCCCTTTCGACATCGGTCATCGACGAGCCCTGGCTTGCGTTAGTCCGACCGGCAATCTCGCCGCGCCGCGTCGTGTCGCGTCTCCGTCGCCTATACCGCCTCGCTTAAGATCGTATCATTGTACGTTTTTTTTTTCCCCTCGCAGGTCGCAAAAGAACGCGACTTGTGCGGAGAGAGAACACCGTCCGAAATGCACAGGTTTCGAAAAGAACTGCCAGCGGAGGACGAAAATTTTGGAGAGGCAGGACCGCGTTGAAATTCACCCCTTGCGCGACGACGCGTTTGATTTCGTGGACGGTGCGTAGGTGTTTCTTCTTACCCGAAAGATATTGCGTTTGAGAGAGAAAAAGATAGGAAGAAAGAAAGAGAGCGAGGAATCTCGAGGGTGGCAAGAATGGAGCGGTGCGCGAGTTTCCGTGGAATGTGCTCTATCATTGATCGAGTTTATGGATCGACCGACGACGTGGCGAAGGTCGTTCGAAAGAACGAGCCTCGTTGGTGAATATTCGTCGATGTGCTCTTGGCATCGAACGACCGGCCGTTCCCAAGAAATTTTGACCTTCGTTATCGTCGACGTTCGACAGATTGTCGATATGTTCAACGAGGAATCGCGCTCGTCCGATGATGAGCGCGAAATCTTGAAGACGTTCGAGTCGATTGGAACATCTCGTGACGGTGACAATGAGGATCAATCGATCTCCGCTCACGGAATCATCTCGGCTCGATTTCGCTTCGTACTGCGACTGTAGTGCACACGACCTCGGCGACCCCGATTATCACGCGTCACTGTGAAAATAAATTCCAGTGTTGGAAAACTCGATCGATGATGCCAGTCACTCAAGAGGAGAGAACCGCGCTGTGAGGGGTGGTAGTGAGGAAAGAAAAAAAGGAGACAGGAAGGTAAAGAGAGAAACAGTGTGACAAAGGAGGAGAGAGGAAGAGAGAGAGAGAGAGAGTGATTGAGTGCAAGAGTGGATGCGAGGGTGGACACACGCAGAAAGCAAAACAGATGACGGATGAAAATTTGTCCATTTCGATTAATCACCGTCAAGTTTGTCAGAATCATTTTCGTTAAATATAACGAGATACTGTTCCTAGAATTCACGTGTCGCTGCGGTTATCACGTTTGATATATTTCGGAGCAGATAAATAAAGCTTTGCAGCAATGCTGAGGGATAATTGGAAACTTCGTATGCATAATTTCAAATTAATAAGCAAAATATGTAGAAGCAGCGAGCAAACATTTGGAGCAACATCGATTGGCAACGAGTCAAAATCAGTGACCATACGTTTCTATAAAACTAGAATCGCTTCCAAGTAAACAGCTCTTTATACGAAAAATTGTGTCGGACATTGAAAAACAGCTGAAAATCCCCAGCTTATATTTCTTCTTTCCGATATCAACGAACGTTCCTTTGATTCTCTTGATAAATTAATTGCTTTTTCTTTTCCATTATGATTAGACGATTAACGCTAATTTATTCGAATGATTTTTGAGGACTTCTGAAGAAAGGATTTCGGGGTAACACTAGCCGGCAAAAGTACTTAGAATGGGCTGCAAATCGGCAGCTAAGAAGCTGGAAGAAGAGACGGTCGCGTCGTCGTCGTCGTCGTCGTCGTCGTCGTCATCATCGTTCGGTTCAAGTTGTAAGCAAGCGATTCAGTCGCCGTTTAAGCGGAAGACAATCCAAGAACAGGGAATAAAACTCGACGACATATCTAATCTCGGGGACGAAGGAGAAAGCGAGGAAAGCAACACGGCCATTTGTGTCTTATTTAGAAGCGTCTCATTTTTATTAAGAGAGAGCAGCGAAACGTCCGTTATTGCGGACGGCAGTGTCACCAGGTAGCTATTAAGCGACGATGCAGAAACTGCGCTCGACCTTCAAAAGGTCGCGCACTCCTACGGGAGCAGAAATGAAGTCCCAATCTAGCCTCGAGGTACCCAAGCAGATCAGGTCGGCCTCCTTTGACGAGATACAATTGCAGACGAAGCGACAGGACGACCGTACCTCCTCATCGTCCTCCACGTGTTCTCCGGCGAGATCGCAAGACTCGATGCGCGGCAGGAGGGGCTCGTCGACTCTAAAAGTACCTCAGCTGACCGGTCAGCGTTCCAAAAGCTTCGATGCGTACTCTGCGAGTTCTACTTCGTCCCCGAGCCAACTTCCAGCAGGTGGAATTGAGCGACCGGAAACTCCAACCATACAAGTCTCCGGGTGTTATCACTGTGCCTGCGTCGAGGAGTATCGGAATCTCTGGCTGGCCGAGGACACCTCCAGAGAAGAGGTCGATGACGAAGAGGTCCATGAGGCCGATAGCTCAGATCTCTCCGAATCGGAGGATGACACTAAGAGGGAGGGCAGTCCAGAGATCCTGGTCACCCTGACATCCGATGACTCGTGCGAGTCACAATACGTCCCATCCGAGGCAACAAAAGACACCCCTCCCGAGCCGGACTTCGAGGTCAGACCAGAGTTCCCGGAGAGGCAGCGCAGGCTGTCCAGGCAGGAGGCCTTGACCACCTTCCCCCTGGAGCACCTTTCCGCTGTCGTGTCAACCTCAACTGCGTCAGAAGCGGACGATGACGACGACGACGAAGAGAATGAGTCCGTCGAGCCGTGTAGATCCAAGTTCGTCGTACGTGACATTTTCCTGACCGTGCCGGAGCTGAAACGAGACCGCGCCGCTTCCGTGGACTCGTGTTTCAATAACAATAAGAACGGCGGCGTAGTCGACGCGGACTCGTTGGCAGTGCCGCAACAGAGCATTAGGTCGAAGAGCGGCGACATCGTGCTGCCGACGGACGCGAGAACGAGGTACACAGCGCTGCTACCTGGAAAAGAGTCACGACCTCCGATAGGGTGGGTACGTCTGATTGGATGGAGTCGCGACCCTCCGGAATGTTCTAAGCACACATAACACGACGTAATGCAGGATTGCATTGTGATGAGCATGTTTCTAAGTTACACGTCTTCATTTTGTTGCGCGATTGTGGCATTTATAAATTTGAGTTATTTATCGACAAATATAAGAGGCATAAGCGGTCTTTTGACGCAAGTAATATCGCTGCTGTCTTTTTTTTTTTGTTTTAACAATTTCTTTAATTGCATTTGAGCTATTGTGCATGAAATGTACTGTATAAGATGATTTTGTTTGCGTTTTAGTGTTTGTATCAATTGTGTGATGAAGTTACGTTATCTTGAGTATAATATAGGTACATTATTATAGATTAGAAGGCTGGGTTGTTCCACCTTTCGATAAATTTCAGTTCACTCTCTCTCTTTTCCACTTTTTTTATCCATTGGATAAATTACCATATAGTTTATCTAAAGAGGGAGCAACCGACCCTGAATCTCGTTGTTAGAGAAGATGATAGAGGTATAGACCTGTATTCAGAACGCTCTTTTATCGATAAAAATACGAGCTCTTATGTTTGAAATTCTATAGTATATGTAATGTGAACTATATATGCTAAAATACGCGCGTGAATATCATAAAAGCACATTCTTAATACAGGTCATAGAATTTTCTGGGATGAAAGTAGGTACTTACATTCGTATATTAAATTCTTTTTCTTAGAAATGAAAATTTATAGTCCATATATAACATCGATTCGTACTATTAGAATGCCAGTAAAATATAAATGGAATTGAAATAACTCGTAATTAAATCGCAGTGTTAATTTTACAAATTAAAAGCATACAAGATATTTTATATTCCTACCATCTTCTCTGTTAATTCTTTTTTCATTTATTACCTATTTATATTTTTAACTTTTTATATTCTATATATGTAATATAGTTAGATTTAAAGATATCTTTGGTTTAAAACGAAAACTTAAATATTTTTACTTAAATATGATAGGTGACGTTATGAATAGAATTCTATCCTACGTTCTGACGCAATTATAGATCACCTAAAGTGGGTTTTAAAAAATAAGTAGGAGAAGGCTTTTCTTATCATGCTACTATTTTCGTCTCTTTCCTCTATTTACGATTCTATTTAAAAGGCCTGTATAGTGCTACTTCTCATGAATTATTATTTAAGACATTTCCATAAATTAAAAAGATAACACTTATCTTCGAAAAATTATATTTATTAAAAGACAAGGTAATCTATTTAGATTATATTTAGAGGATATTGATCGAAAAAAGCTATACATACGAGTATTGCATCTTTCATGCAGTGTATGATTATTACTGTTATTTATTAATTATTACGCAAATCGAGATGTCAAACATCAAAAAAGCTCGCATCTAAAAGGCTACTGTAGTTGTGAAATTTTTATATTCTATTTTTGAATGCACGTTTCATCAGGCAGGAAGGTAGACTGGTAGGCTTAAATTATTCATAAAGCTTAAATCTTTGAAGACATCGTTACTATTTCAAAGATACGACATAATTTCGTTCTCGCGCTATCGGATCTTCATGAAAGAGGCACGAGCAAGGGCAGTTTGAATTATGTATACAATGATATATGTGTTCTGTTTCTTTTGCGTCCTATCTTATTTCTATGCGATACGGATGAACACTATACATATTTAAATACAAACTTATCAAAATTTCATTACAAATAATTAGTAGAAAGTAGAGTGTGAAAATTATTTTTCTTCGCGATCATTTTTTTAACTTGGCACAGTAGAATACAATGTTAATGAAAGTTAAGTCGAAATAAGTTTTGTGAGCGCTTCATGTGATGATTCTAGAGGAAGAGAGGATAGTGGAGAAGATAGTAGAGACGGGGGTAGTTCGAGTGGTCATCGTGAACCTCGGTCGACTCCAGATTGGGGTCCAAATGCGTTTAATGGGGAACATCTTTGGGTGCCAACCGCTACATCCGGTGATTTCTGTTACGTTAATGACTGTTCTGTAAGTCGCAAAAATAAAACGAATGATGCTTAAGAATGACAGACACATTTCAGATTTCGATTAATCGGACCGACATCTCTCGTCCTTTCTTTTTTTTCCATTTAGAAACATGGACCCCGGTTGAAATGTCCGGCTTGCCGTGTAGTGGCTCACGCCTGTTGCGTCGGAGGTCTAGAGTTCGCTTGCAAGCCGAGCTTTCGTGATGTAGGTGTACGTCAGTACCGCGAGCAAACGACAACTCATCATCACTGGGTTCATCGACGGTCGCAGAAGGGCAAGTGTGCCAACTGCGGCAAGTCTTTTCAATCGAAGCTCAGCTTCAGCTGCAGGGAAATCGTAGCGGTGAGCTGCAGTTGGTGCAAAGCCGCTTATCACAATAAAGAGTCGTGCTTTAACGTACAGAAAATAGGCGAGAGCTGCGAATTGGGCAGTCACGCGTCGATCGTGGTACCGCCGTCATGGATTGTGAAACTTCCTCGTAAAGGTAGCTTCAAGAGTAGCTTGAGAAGATCGCCCAGAAGAAAGAAATCTAGTGATGGCTCTTACCGCCGGAAAAACAAAGAAAAAGAGAAGGAACAGAAAGAGAAAGAGAAGGAAAAAGATAAGGATCAGGGAGAGTTGTGGATTGTCAAGCCTATTCCGACGGCTACGGTGAAGCCGGTGTTGGTTTTCATAAATCCGAAATCCGGCGGTAATCAGGGAGCGAAATTGCTACAAAAGTTCCAATGGTTACTCAATCCAAGACAGGTTTTCGATTTGACTCAGGGCGGTCCAAAAATGGGGTGAGTAAATCTGTTAAATCAGAATAGATATGAACGACTGGCACGAATGACACATGATGTAGAAAGGAAAGAAAAGACTAAATCAGTCAACTAAACAAAAATATATCGGTCATCTTGCAGATTGGAACTCTTCAAGAAGGTTCCAAATTTGCGCGTGTTGGCTTGTGGCGGCGACGGTACGGTCGGTTGGGTTCTGTCGATTCTGGATCAAATCGGCGCTTATCCAGCGCCAGCGGTTGGAGTACTTCCTCTGGGTACTGGAAATGATCTAGCGAGAGCATTGGGATGGGGAGGTGGTTACAAAGACGAGCCGATCGGCAAGATCTTGACAAGCATAGGTGACAGTGAGACCACCCTGTTGGACAGATGGCAACTGAAGGTCGAGAGGAATCCCGACTCCAAAAACGACGACGATGGCGGCAAGGGCAAGGAAAATCTACCACTCAACGTTGTTAATAATTACTTTTCCCTCGGTGTGGACGCTCACATCGCCCTCGAGTTTCACGAAGCACGAGGTGAGACCCGATTTTAAATTTTTACTCGCATCAGCAAGGTAATCATCAGAAATGTCCCTCATCGAGTTTAATGGGCTTCGAGTATATTATAGAACATAAAAAATACTAGACCTATATTTAAAAAATAAAGGTTTTTTCTTCCCATTTCAAAATCGATAAAGGACAATTTTGAGGATGATTCCTTTACAAATTACATTGATTACATCGAGCTAATAGACATCGTAATCCTAGAGCCTAATTCAATAATAGGAAATCGATTGTGTGGCCGCTTAAGATTTTGTATTATGATTTCAATGAACTGAAAATGCGTTGATCAATTTAGAAGATTCTTCTTTTCCTTTTTTGTTAATTTTTTAATTAAATAACATTTCTATATCTGATATAAAATATATTTTATGTAAATAAGGATTTTATTTGACAAATACGCTGCGACGCGTTTATAGAGGCTCATCCGGAGAAGTTTAACTCCAGAATGAGGAACAAATTGTTTTACGGACAAATGGGTTGCAAGGACTTGTTACTCACAAAATGGAAGGATCTCTCGGATTTCGTGACATTGGAATGCGACGGTCAGGACATGACACCGAAATTGAGAGAGCACCGGGTCCATGCGATACTGTTCTTGAATATCGCTTCTTACGGCGGTGGGACGCATCCGTGGAGTGCGGGAAGTGGCACTAGAGAACCCGCCATGGACGATGGCTTGATCGAGGTAGTCGGCTTGACCACATATCAGCTGCCTCTTCTGCAAGCACGTGGACACGGTACATGTATAGTACAATGCAGCACGGCCAAACTGGTCACGACAAAAACTATACCAATGCAGGCAAGCGTGATTTTTGTATCGTACTTAAATAGTCATTTTTTTATAACATTTCGCCTACAAGTATCTAAAATGATCTTATTCCGTATTTTTTTTTTTTTTTTTTTTTTTTTTTTTTTTA
>NW_017280199.1:96352-203325 GCF_001594065.2 Cyphomyrmex costatus
TTTTTTTTTTTTTTTTTTTTCATATCTTTAATCACGCGAGTTATTTTCTTTAACTAAATATGATTCTATAATAAAGTCGCCTTCTTTGTACATTTTTGTGAAATATTCTAATAAGCTGATTTTAATTAGAATATTATTCGTACATTTTTTTGCGAATAAAGAGAAATTTTATAGTATGATAAAATTAAAACCTATTCTTAAAATTTTACCCGAGTATCAATGTCACATTTCCTATATAATTTTTTATGACGTTATAGGTCGACGGAGAGGCTTGTCGCTTGTTACCATCCATCATAACTTTAAGTATGTTAAATAAGGCTACAATGTTAGCGAAGAGAAGGAATACGGGGAAGCCGCACCAACACATAGCAAGATTAGACAGACTAAAGTTGCCCGTGATGAGGATAAAGATGTCGGATTACGAGGCGTATCATCATAATAAGGAGATGTTGAAGGATGTGGCAGAGTCGTGTTTCGCGGAACCGGTTGATCTTGACGCTGCGACCGATCTAGAAAGTCTAAGGAAACTCTTGACGAAAGATTATAATATGGATTCGTGCTGTTTCCTTGACTGTGAGTACCTTGACTCCTCGTGTGAATTATTTGCAAATCCGCGCACGATCTTCTGTGTAAAAAATATGCAAAATACGTGTGCGCGGTTTCTATCTTCCAGCGTGCACTGCGGAAAGATTCTTCAGGATCGATCGCGGCCAGGAGCAGTTACATTACGTAACGGATGTCGCCGTAGACACTGTATACATACTCGATGAAGACGCCACGCAGCAGCAATCCGACGGCCAAGCGGGACCAAGTCAGATCGTTGTAAGCCAGGAAGCTGCGCAAATTCGTTCGCCCAGGTACGCGGAGTATTTTCATACGGATTTAGCGTTAAATTTTTTTTTTTTTTTCTTCAAAACGCATGATATGATATATGATATAGTGACGAACATCTAAAGGAGATGCCAGCCGTGACGGAGAAAACAAATCGATCGAACGAAGATGCACGGGGACAGGAACATCTCTCCGTCACCGGGAAGATCAGACTTTCCAGACAGCCGGAGAGCGTTTCCGAGGGCCAGAACGGTGTCAGGCCGAAGAATTCGGCGAGTCGGAACTCCTTGGATGTGCCGCCGAGCGAGAACAAAAACGGCGAGTCGAACTCCTACATAAGACGAGAGTCCCTGAAGCAAAACTCTCATGTCGCAATCACTCGTGCCGAACAGTCGCAACATCAGGCTGACCGATCTCTCGCTTTTATCAGGTAAGATTCTCAGAATCTTGAACGTTACTCTGAAACGAACGGGGCATGCCGTTAATTAACCGAATGATCGAGAGCCAAGATGGGTGTCTATGCGACGTTAAATAGAAGACGGGAAACTTCGAATGAAGATCACTGGTGACTTTCAAAGCGGGTAGACCTTTATTCCACACGAGTGCCTTTTAGATGGTGTAAAAGGTATCGCGACTTGATGATATATATTATGGATTATTCTAAAGAAAACTCGACACGAGCGTTACGTAAACTTTCGTTCGACCGTGCACTTCAATTATCTTTGCTCGGATAATTTATTCGGATAATAATTATTCACTGTCCGCGATATTGCAAAAGTACATTTTGCGTGCAGAAAAGGGGGGGGGCTGCCTTAATCTGGATGTTCCGTTTCTATTTGCAGCCCTCGCGACAGACTCTTTGGCCTGAACTCGGGGGTTCACGGATTCGCTACTGAATTACTAGAAAGGAACTGCGATGAGATATTGAGAGCAGCGAAGATCGGCGATCTGTCGACCTTGAAGCAGCTTCATCAAAAAGGGTACTCGCTTCTGTCGATCGATGAAACTGGTCAAACGGCACTGCACCTGGCATCGAGGCACGGACACAAGGACATCGTCAGATATCTTATTGCCTGCGCCCCACCGACAATTTTAAACATGATCGATAATGATAAGTAAGTTATCAACGAATCAAATAAAAAGATCATCGTAAAATTAAAAATTTAACCTAAGAATATATTGATCGCTAAAACTTTTTCTATCCTTCTCATCCATTTTTATTCGTATCGCTTTTTTTTTGTGTATGTTCACCTTGATTCCGAAAGTGAGAAGTAATTTATTTCTGTTTCACAGAGGGCAAACCGCTTTGCATAAAGCTGCCCAGAACAAACGTCGTTCCATTTGCTGTATGCTCGTAGCCGGCGGCGCCTCTTTGATGGTAAAGGACCGGCACGGAAACACACCGCATCAACTCGCGTTGATCGCAGAGGACCACGATCTAGCTGCGTATTTGCAAAGTAAGTAACAGTCCGTCAAAGCATCCTTTGTCCGATAGTAAGACTGTATTTTCTCGTTTCGCGCAAAATAGAGAAAAAATAATCCGCGAATTTCAAGACAGCGTCATCGATAAAATCTTGTCTCTTTAAAACGCTAAAAGTATAACTCTAAATAAGTATATATCTATATATGAACTGTAACGATATATGTCATTAGGTCAAGAACACTTTCAATTGGCAACGGACGAGATGGAGAGCGATCTCTGACCTCCAGCGTTGATCGCCACGGCCTGAACCGCCCTGAATGATTGTGACGTAAGAGCTGCTATTATCGGCATTCTGACGTTTTTTGCGGCATTTTTTCCGGCGTAACGTAACGTAAATCGCCACGTGATAATATGATATTCCTCGTCTGTCTATTCGACGTTGACGATTACGTGTTTGCCAAATACTGACGTATTTTTCTTGTCGATACTTCGAAATTTATTCTCTAAGACACAATTATTATACATAATTATACACACATACACGAATACACGCGCATACATATATACGTACATAGCTGTTTCCAATCGATAATAAGTCCTTATTTTTCTCACTCGTAAACTTGCTCGAGGTTTGTAGCTCTACTTATATTCGTATACTCGGCAAGTGAACCATTATCAGTCAGGGAGCATCTAAAATTGCTCCTAAGACGAGCAAATTTATTTTTCGTACAACATTTAACGTCTCCTCCGGTCCAAAGTGGGACAGTCAGTTTTGTATATGTATACTTATGTATAAACACATCTATTATATATTTGCGGAAAAGTCTACGACAGTCTCACTTAAAAACAAGTAAACATAATGGGCCAGTCATTACGTTTGCGCGATTAAGGGATGAAGGACTGCTTGTGGAATTCAGTTCAGTGAAACGAAACGTTAAATCTGTGCCAACTGACTGTAAGTTATGAAGGAACAACAATGCCAAACGAATATTGACTGTCTCATGTTGGAGTATGTGCAAAAGTGTATATATATACATATATATATATACATATATATATATACGAAATGTTCATAGTCTTCACTCGGAATGAGTGCTACAAGCGAATCGATAATCTGTTAGTTTTAATCCAGGGAAAATAGAGGATAATCTTAATGGGACATCAGTAAAAACGAAGGTACATTCTATAAATACCAAAATGTGAAAAGGGATCAACGTACGAACACCAATTAGTAGTTAGATGCAGTCTATCAACATTATTGTACTATTACTATTACTATGATACTGTTATTATATTTTTTGTCGAATTGATATAAGATCTATGTATAATATACGTGTAGAGTTTTTAAGGCGCTCATCGCTTGGATTTGCGCGTATTTTAAAGAAAGGGTGCCGCTCACAAGTCAATACGATCGTGCACGCAACGATTTCTTTCTTTCGCGCGTCTCAATTGAGCCCATTTACTTATCGATACTTTCTGTGATTCTCTAAAAACCCAGTTTATATTCTATTATTTGAATGTGTGTAAAGATTTAATTCGTACGGCGGCGAGTATATCCTATGCCTTCATCTTTTTCTATTTTTTATACTGATGCTCAATAGTTCGTATACATTTCGTTGCAAAATGGTAGAGAAATTAATAGAAAGCCAAGATGTATCGAATACAACGGCACGACTGAATTACTTGTTGAATTTTAAATGACAGTGTACGAAGAAAAATGTGTAAAGAAAATTATAATTGTTACGAAATTATTTAGCTTCTTTTATAATTTTCAATTCAACTCAAATTATTTTTTATCTCATAATAAAAAATATATGCGTATCAGAACTATTGAGTGTCGGTATTGCAAAGGTCGGGCGCTCTTTTAAATCTTGTGCACATGAGCGGTTTTGTAATCGCCAGATTATCTCAACGCGACAAGAAAACTGTCACGTTGACTTAAATGATATTCGAGTACCTACATGTTTTTAGCGAATAGGAAAGAATTGCCGCTGTTTTCCGACTGTTAAGTTTCATGCGAGAATATAGATAACTTACGAAGCTTCGTGTTCGTCCACAACTTAAGAAGACAAAGAATTATTGTAACAGCAGGGAGGGGGGGGGGGTTATTTTAGACTTCGTTAGGTCGCGATATGTGTGAATTAAGAACGCCGGTCTTTCATCGATTTTCTCTAAGGAAAAATCGACTGCGCACTCGTGGTAGGAGAAGAGCGCGATGTCTAGTACGTCCTTTGCTTATCTTTACCGCTCTTTGGAGTATTTAAGAAGAAATGCCTTTCGCGATCCGTACCTGTTGTATCGTTGTACCGATAAAAAGAGAGAATTTAAAGCGAGAGAGACTACTGCATGGATCATTGTAGGATCATTGTAGGATCATTATAGGACGTGTAAGAGTACACTACGAGCACGTTATCGGGTATATATTATGCGTGTACTGTATGTCGAGAACAGACAATGAGAGTAGCGTTAGTTAGATGCCCGATAACGTAACGATATTGGAGCCGGTACGATCTCATGTGCGCGAAGTTCGATTCTCGATGTCGAAGTGTTGAGAGACAAAAAGTATATACATCTTACGTTACATAAAAAAATTTATTTATTACCGCGTGAGGATCGTTTTCTCGCGACAATCCAACATTTTCTTACTTGACCATCGATCGTACCGATTTCAATCCTCGGATGGTAGTAGACCAGAGATTTCAACAAAAAAAAAAAAAAAAGAAGATAAAAGGAAATAATTGGAATTTCCCGAATAGTAACGCCTTTATGTAGCGGCGGCGGTGAGAGCGCTGGCTCGGCTTGCAAATTTCGATTTAAGTTTTTAGAGCAATAAATTAACGACAATCACGATATTTCGGCATAAGCCAGCGCTCGGGCCGCGACTGTTAATTCTCTCCCGTCCGTTCCTTCTCCTTGTTCCACTCCCTGTCGAAATTCGAGATTGTCTCGTTTGTTGTTGTGTGAACAACGAGACTCCGTGTGCACGACCACGCTCTGTTATATCATCGATTATAGACGTGCGAGCACGTGCAATATGCCTTCATTAATGTTGACACGATGTTTATTTACTAGCAACTAACTGACATGTTAGTCTTTTAATATATCTACTAAAAAACTAGTAGCTAAATAAATATAATTCTATAAATTACATTTTTTTAGTTAATTAGCACCGAAAAATATAATTTATAGAATTGCATTTTTTGTGAATTTTAAATCTGACTTTACACATGATGGATATGCACACAAACGACTTCAAAGATCACAATTTAAGATTCGCACTTTATTATCAAATAATGAGCATAAAACGTTTTTAAAAAATTAAAAATAAAATATTTCAAATATATATAATATATATATATAAAACATAAAATATAATAAAAAAACTTTTAAATATTATATATATAAAATATTAGTTAGAATAAAATAAAATATTATATTATATGTATAATATATATATGAATATTTGCTTCTTCTATTTCTCTTATTCTCTTTTTCTTTTCCCATCTATGTCTCTATCTTTCTATTTCACTTTTTAAAATTTTTCCAAATTTTCTCTGATAATAATTCCATAAATTTTTAAATAACATTTAAATTTCGATAATCGTGCTATTTACTTATGGAAATACAATTCTCTCTTTGATGTGTGCATATTCAAGTTAACACGATTTTTCAGTTTACGATAAAATAATATAATTATGTAGCAGGAAAATTCGTGTACACGGAGTCGAAATCCTTAAAAAAATTCCATTCCCTTTCTTCCCATAAAATTTACGAATAGATAATTTATAATTGATATTATAATAGAATCTTGTTATTCCGTGTTCGTATTTTAAAGTTCGTTGTACTTGATTGTACTGGACGACAGAGCGTCTCGAGAATGAGCCTTACTTCTATTAAACTTCTCTTTTCTATCGCTCGTAGGAAATAAGTTTCAATTAGATGTATAAGACACACATATATTCAGTAAGTAAATTTCTTTCAGTCCAAAATCATTTCATGCACGTGAATAACAATGGACGGATATTTCTACTTCGAGTTTCATCTCATTCAGAAATTAACAAATCACGATACTTCGAAACTCTCGGTACGAAAGAACTTTGTTGTCGTCCAGTCGTATTAAAAATGTTACGAAAATATTAAATAGTATATAAATAGATTCGAATTACGGCTATATTCTACGGAATTTCTTAACTATTCTAGAGATTACTCATCGAAAGAGATTCTGTCCATTCGCCTGTTAGTTCTTCCATCGAACGTGTATCTCCAGACATTTTTGAGAGAAACTGCAGTTTTTTCGGTTGCCAATATATATTTTCAGCTCGTAACGACACCCATGTCGAACGACACCTAATGATAACTTTTGTTTTTCTACAAGAATATGAATATAGGAACTGAACTTTACGGATATTTCCTGTAAACATCGATACATTTCTCAGTATGCGACTTGCGCGTATTACGCGGCACGAACGTCGTGTGCTCATTACATATAAATTTCTAATAACAATAAGTCTCGTGGGCTTGGATGGACCAACCAATGACCATTTTATTTTATTAAAATAAAACGATATTGCTGTATTATCCGTAATTTTAAATCTACTAAACAAAACAACTCGCGCTACCGGACTATTCTTAAAACGTCCTCCGCGAACAGCGGAACGTAAGGAAAGAACGACTCCAAAACCGGTAGAAAAATTCGCGAAAACTTCCTCCCAACAAATTCCCGACATATCTCTATGTATTTTTAATAATAATAAGCGTATGTTCAATTCACAATGTGTTGACATGTAATGTATTTATATATAATAGTATATACATATATATAGTATAGATATATATGTATAAATATATATATATAGATACTGCTTCCTTTTTCCCTCGCCTCTTCATTCGGTCAAACAAAATTATGCACGCAAAGTTTATTCATCAGTTTATTAAATTATATTTGACAAATAAATATATTTGGTGAACACAATATATATATATTAGATAAATAGTTTAAAGTACTTTAAGACAACAAATTAGGAACCTAAGTGTCTTATCCAGATTAAATAAACACACACATAAATAAATGCCTTTATTTAAATAAATAAACATAAGTAAATGTTTTAGTGACTAGAATAATATTTACGAAATATTTGCTTTTGCGTTAATAATTTGTTTTAACTAGAGCCGTTTACATATCATTCCGTATTTTTATGTTTGTTAGTAGTTTAACCAGGGATAATCTCAAAATCTATTTAACTATCAAGTTGATCTAAATTATATTTAACGAGCAAATAAATAAAAGGTTCAACACTTTAGGACTATACAGATTAGGAACTTTGCTTCTTATCAAAATTAAATGTGTGAATACAAATATATACTTTTACTGATATTTAACAATAATTAAGATTGTTGTATTTACTTTCTCGTTGTGGATCTGATTCAACATCCAATACTTGCAAATGTATCATGTATCTTCATCTTTATCAGTTTAATCGGGGACAATTACGAAAGCTACTTATCTCAGATACAGGATGACGCCACGGCGTAACCATGCGTCGCATTCCTCTCGCGGACACGTGATCGGTAATGAACAAATTAAAGCCTCCCGTTGGACACTTGTATAAACCGGTATATTCAAATAATCTTGCTGATACGTATCTTCGAGAGCGTAAACATTACCGTCACCGGATTTATCGTCCGAGTATTCCTCCGGCATAAATGCCACTTGGCATGTCGGGGCGACCGCGACCGCTGCCGAATTTACGTCTAGATCCTTTAAGACACCTTGCTCGATTGAAGCTCCTGCAAGCAAGATATATGACTGTTTTATCTTTTATTTAAGGAACTCTGGACTTTTTGATATTATCCAAAAATTTTAAAAAATTCTTAAACGTGTGTTTCTCGTTTAATTAATTACGTCGATGTGAGTCGCGGATTAAGTTCCAGCTCCTCTCGTAACAAATGAGAACTTGGTATTCCGAATACTGGATCAAAATCTGTCGAGTTTGAATGAGACCCAGACAATTAATCAAGCTTACCCGATATGAGCAAACCTTCGAGTTGGAGTGATACCTTCCACTCCTTGTTCACACGATTCTCGGTCCAATTGGCACAAAGATGAAGAGTTTCCAATGGATGACCGAGTTCTCGTGCGGTGTGTTGCTTCAAAGCGGTTAGAAGAGCCCGTGGTCGGGACAATTGGGACAAATCGACTCGACTGGGTATGTTTATCGCCGAAGATCTTAGTGCTTCGTAGTTGGATAAAAGCAACTTTGCGAATTGAATGGCGTTTTTCGGGCCCGTTCGCCATTCCGCCAGCCAGTGCTTGGGAGTCTTAATTGTTTATAAATGAATATTTTTTTATTATTATGTAAAAATATATATAATTATAATTATCGTTGTACCAAAATAACAATGAAAAAGTGACATTTTCAAAATCAAAGTCTGACCTCATTATCTTCAAAAGATGACGCGTCCATGTCGGTTTGTACGATATGCAATAACTTCTTCGTAAGATCGATCTCGTCGATGAAAAAGTCCTGTAAAGGATTTCCTTTCCGTTCGCTTATAGCACCTGTATCACACGTAAATGTCAAGGAACATTGTCGCTCCATAACCACTTTTAGATCGTGTTGAACTCTTGACTTCTCTAATTTATTGCTATTTTCTTCGCTGTTATTAAACGGCTTCATCAAAATGCCTTAAAAATAATTTAAGCATATTTGAAAACTTAAACAGTTAAATATAAGAATAAAACTAATAGGATCTAGCTGTATTATTTGGTTCTAACTTATCTGAGCATTAAAGATACCTTTAAGATACGTTAGAGCTTTTTCCGCAGCAGCTCTTTCCCATGCTCTATGAGCATTAGCAGGGAGTCCGAAGTACTCTTTCGGTGAATCGACGTCATCCATACTCTCTAATGACTTTACCGGATCGCCTATCGTCGTGTCGGTCACTTTCAACACATCTCCCAGCTTCCGGCGTCCTTCGAAAATATCTCTGGACCACGTATTACGTATCATCGAGCGTAATGCCCTTGCGTCGTAGTCATCCTGAAGCCGTCCACCGTAAACCGCAACGTCGAGCAAACCTCTGCCAATTTGCCAGTCCCCTTTACATGCCAATATATTTTCTGTTATATAAGATATCAAAATTATTTACGTATGTTTATGTTTCTACCTTGTTGAGATCGTTTTTCCTTCACCGCGTTCTTCACTACTAACTCGTAGGCAGCTTCGAGATCCGACTCGTTCCACTCGTACGATCTGATCCAGCCTTGAGGAACGAAGTTTCGCCGTTCTTGAAGCGTCGCGTGTAACCAGGCGAGCACTAATGTAGTGGCCGCGACATCGTCACCGTTACGCTGCGACTGTCGCAACTGCTGAAGTGATTTTCTCATGTTCCTCTTCACGCCTTCAGGTGGTTCGTACGCCAATTTCAGACAAAGCCCCGCCAAACCCGGATAGAATCCGGAACACTCCTCCGTAGTCAGCCAGATCCTCGTGGAGGAATTTTTGTTTGTGGTACACATCGACGAGCGAAGCATACTTTCTAGTCGCGGTAGCCAGTTTAGAGCGAGCTGCAAGTTGCTTAGCAAGACCCAACCACCATTTCTATATAATAAATAATAATAACGATGAACGTGTGTATTTATCTCTCAATATCGTATATTTCCAATTATAAGGAACTTTGCGTTTATAAGAGTAGCAAAATAAAGCATTTCAAAGTTTCTTTACTCGTAATATCGCGTATATTGCATTACGAGATGCTTTTGGAAATTATAAGATCCTACCTGCATGCGGTTTCCAATGCCAATTCGGCTTGAGTGACATGCCCTTGACCCAGAGAAACCTCGGTAAATCCAGCGGAGGTATATTTTTCAGCTAGCACTTTGAGTTCGGGACCAGGATCAGTCCCCGGTGATAGAAGTAATAGCACAGGATATGATCCCGCCTTCTCCTGGACAATCGTGCTCAACGACCACAGTGGTGGTGCCAAATCTTTCACACCTTTCGTAGGTAAATTTAAAAATTACAATTGAAGGAATCATCGGAACCAATCTCCAGAATGGCCCATTACAATTTTATTCTTTTATATATATATTTATAAGGAGTCCATTATTTATTCACATTTATATTTATTTTATATTGATATTTGAAGGAATCACGTAAAAAGCAATAATTTCGTAAATACAATATTTTGAATAAAATCCCAAAAATAAACTTACTAATTATTGAAAGCTTAAAGCATATAGCAATAAAAAATTCTGTTCATACGTAATATTATTCAACTTATTCGTTTTTATGTATTTAAAATCATTTGTATATTATTCTTCGAGTAGGATAAATTAAAAAATTGTAAAAGTTGCAAAAATATTTAAATGTTCGAATATACACGAAATTCAAGATAATTTTATCGCGTTTTATCTGGTACTTGCCTAATTGTTTTGCAGCCAATTTGGAAAGAGCGGTGTGCAAATAATCAGGTCGCAAAGCCTTCACGACCAAAACTTTTTGAAAAGCGCTGAGTCCGTTATCCGCATAAATATCAGAAACATTGTTCAGCCAAGAAGGTTTCATCCTAGCGGCTACCTTTAAAAAAAAGAACAATATTAACATAAAAATTTTTCAAGTTTATTAAGAATTCAAATTATTCATGAAAAGTCGCTTTAAGTTTTTGGCTGTTTACTGAAAGCATCGTATTAATTACGTACGTTGGGCAGAGAAGAACCTAAGGTTTGTACAGCTTCACGTCGTTCATCCGGTATCCATTCAGGTAACTCAAAGTCAGAATTATCGGCGTTGGTCATCGCGCCGCTGTTGAACAAAAGGTTCCTCTCGACATCTAACACTGGATTTAACGACAACGCCATGTGCAACGCAAGTGGCAGTCTGTGCTTCCTGTAGATCGCCTTCGCGCAATGATGATACGTCAAAGTTATCAACCTGACACAATAAACAACAATGACGAGTTTATATTATTTTACGATCAAAATTATTATATACATACCGTTTCTCGATTAGACCTCGCGATTCCTTCTTTTCTCCGTCTTCGTTCTTATAAGAAATGTCATCTTGCACCGCTTTCAAGCAGATATCAGTGTAAGCTTCTGCGGAGATGACGTATAAAGAACTGAGAAGAGTCAATCCTTTGATAGTCTCGTAAACATTAGCGGCAAATTGCGCGAACTTTTCATGATTTTCGGCACGCCTAAAAGAAGAGGACGAAAACAACATTACTTTTAAAGATGTTCACATATAGGGATTAACATTAATGTTTGTAATTTAAAAGTAATATTAAAATTTCTGACGGTACCTTGAAACTTCGTTCAAACTTTGTCTACTTTCTTCAAGCGCGATCGCTATCTCTTTCGCCTTCGCTTGCGTTGCTTCCAATGAAGATAAAAGACCTCCTTGTTCTTGGGATTCTTGTAAGAGATCTTGGCCTCTAGCTGTAGCTAATTGGCTCAACACATCTAGCCTAGCCGCATCCCGTTCTCCGGACAATCTTTCTTCCCTCTCCAAGGCTTCTCTTCTCTGCGCTTCGAGCTCTGGCGTTTCGTTTAGCAGAAGCTGATGAAACAATCGTCAATCATTCGAATACAAAAGAAAATCAAACAAGAATACCAGAAAAATAATCACATACATGTTATATTTGTTTAATTTTCCTTACCTTCTCTACAAATCTTTCTGCTAAGCTTTTCGTACCGGCACCGAGCGTGATCTCGCACAATACAGCGTCAGCTTCCTTTGGGATATCTTCTAATCGATCTTTCCTAGTAGCCAGGAATAATTGAAAGCCTTCCTGAGCCGGCAGAATGCGATCGCCCAATCTAAGCGGTCCCCGTCGAAGCAAAGGCAAAAGTATCGATGGAAATTCGACTACTTCCTCAACCAAGAGAGGTTTTCCGAAACGCACAGCGAGCTCCAAAGCCGTCAAAAATTTAGAATTTTCAGGCTGAGTTATTTCAAGTCGCGTGCCAAAATTACGTTTGATCCAGGTGACTGCTACTCCCGAGGGATCAAGGAAAATAGACACTAAGGGTCCTTTCAGAACACGGGAAGCCGCGACTAAGCTGCTCGTGTCTGCTGGCAAACCCTGTGCTCTCCATAATAATCTCTCGCGTTCGGTTACTAATAACTTGGTCGCTGATTTCTTCCAATTGTCATCTCTCTCAGGATCCTATGTAATTCAAACGTAATAAGTCATTAAGTCTTTAAGGGATCATTTATTATTATTTTTTATTATTATCAATTATTAAAAAATAAATATTTAGACCCATTTTTATATTAAAAATATTAAAAGATTATTAGAACTTTTTATATTTAAACTATTAATTAATGTAAATTTTAGAACAAGTTAATTGTCCTAAAATGTAACGTCGATTTTTTTCACATTAGCAAATCTAAGGCTGGTATTACACCTGTCGACAAAGATTTTAAGTTTATCGATTGACTATGCGCTACAGGATAAAGAGACCCGATAACTTTTCTTTCTTGTAGTCAATCAATAGGCTTAAAATATTTTGTCGTACAACAAATGTAATATTAGCCTGGGACTGGTTACCTGATATACAAGTAGAGCTGCTGCATTAGCTGCCTCAACGTCCAGTCGTTCTTTCCTGGCTGTCAGCTCTTGGAATTGTGTTTGCCAGTCACGATGCTCAGTATCGAGTTTCCGCAATAAAGCACGCGCTGTCGATAAACTGGCCTCGGCAGATTCAGTTCGCAGCTGCAATTCAGCTGCGCCCCTCGTGTGCTCGGCAAGCTCTTTCTGAAGCTGCGCCACACGACTCTCCACCGTATTTAATCCCGTTTCTAATTTCCCCAACTGTGCCTCAGCCGCCGCCAATCGACTTAAATAATTAAAAAATTGAGAAATCGAGTAATATAACGAATTAGATCTAAAAGTTAAATAGTACAAATTTGAAATTAAGTAAGAAAATGAAAAAATTGATAAACACAGATGGAAAATACGAAAGGTGAATGCTAAAAAAAATCGAAAAATTCATTTAACAAATTAAAAAGACATACTCTGCTAATTGACGTTGTTCTCGTTCTAAAGGAGCAACTTGTTCCAATATTTGACCGTATTGAAGATTCGCGAGTACCCAAGCGGCTAATGGAGCTGCCGCCACCGATGCTCTTTTCGCGGTTTTCTCTTCGAAACTGTCCGGACGTTCCTTTATCAGCTTGGAAACAGCTTCTAAGCTCGCAGGCGTACTACGTCTTGCATCCCAATTTCTGCGCGTTTAATTGCGAAGAAAAGTGGAGAAGAAGTAATTTTAGTTTGTCATAAAATTAAGAAAATAGTTAAAAAGAGTAAAAAATAAGTTAATATATTAATATAAATTAATGAATTAACTAAATTAAGCGAATAATTGCTTACCTAATTTCATCCTTGATACCACGTTTGGCGAGGAAAGTCTTCATGCTGTTCCAAGATGTATCTTTTATGCCCATCAGCCGAAGAACACCTTCGAGCACATCCCTCACTGGCGCTGGTGGTGCTCGCAACGAACGAACTTCAGCTAATGCATCAGCACTTATACCGGCCACTGCCTGAGCGGCTTGAGCTACCAGAGGTTCAACCTTACCTAATTCACCCTCTATGTCCGCCTACACCAACAATAAGATCGATATATGTATTTGTACGTTGCTACTTTTGTATATGCATTGCATTAACGCAGATATATACGTTGCGCGATCTCTACGACTCTTATACCTCAGTTCTTCGTATTACCTTACGCCGTGCAAGTTCAGCACTCTCGCGTTCTGTATTAGCTTTTAAACTTGTCATTTCTCCTCTTTGAGTGGTCGCACCTCTCATTGTGGCAGTGATTTGTTCAAGAGCTGCATTGGCCCGCCCCTTTTCCACCTTTGAGCAGAATTTTACGTAATTGTAGTGTTGTAAGATAGAATAGAAGAATTTAATCACATAATAATGTTGTTGCGGACCTCAAGTTCCTGGCGTTGTCTGGATACCTCATCCTCCAGCTTAGCCACCTGATCGCCGGCTTCTTTTAGCTTACTGATACCAGCTTCGAGAGATCGCAACTTCTCTTCAACCTCTTTACTCCACGTGTCGCGAAGGTATCTCCAGGTGTGCACCAGAGCGAGAAATCGCGCCGGGACCCTTTGATAACGAGGCGCTTGAAGATGAGCTCCGATTATGACTTTCGCGCAATTTGATAGCTCCTCGAGTTCGTCCAATTGCAAAGTACCCTCCTGAATTGCCAACTTGATTAGTGAGCTTTCCCGAGACCACCACTCATCAGGACCACCAGGTCCAGATCCAAGCAGCGCGCAATGTCGAAGGAGTCCAAGACGTAACAGTGATGACAATTCGATCTCTTCTGAATCTAAGATCACCGCTACTCGGAGGTATTTGCGCAAGCCTGCGAAATTAATCAGTCGCTTTGTATATTGTATGATAAAATAAAAATTAGCAAAAAAAGTCTGAGAATATAAGTAACGCGTTAGTTGTAACACCTTTACTATTACAATGAAGTTACTTTTTTTAATAATAACTTCGTAACAGACTCTTTGATAATGGTAAATCTCTTGTTAATTGTTAATCTTATTATAAATTATAATTAATAATTTAATATATATTATTAATTTTAGTTAATTAAAATTTATAATAATAATATCTCGATTGTATTTCAAGACCGAAAATGTAATCGATGCTTAGTTTACAGAACTAGTTATATGTGTGTGTGTACATACATATATTCATAATGTATACATATTATATTCACTTTAAAATATTATTATATATGTACAAAGTTTTAGCTTGAACCGAAAAATCATTTTGCTCTTAGTTATCATATGTTTTCACATATCGATCAAATGCTATTATTGTGTTTAATTGCTTTTATTAATATTTAAACCAAAAATATTACAAAATTTTTTAGACTAATATTTTATTTTAGTATTAAAAAAGTAACAAAAAAGTTAATTACTTCATTGTTACATTTTATGTAACGATAACGGTAACGAGTTACTATTTCAACTCGGTAATAATTAACGATAAATATAGACACTTATATAAAAGAGAAATGTAACTTTCCATGCTCTCTAAAAAAGGATCTATCACTATAATATATAAATAAAAACTTTATAAATTTTTTCAGAAGAAACGCTATGAATGTATTTATCTAGCATTAAATAAAATTATTAAGTATACGTACGGTGATACAAATATTGCTCCAGTGTCCCTTGAAAATCTTCCCTTCGAGCCAAATCGGCGAGCGGTGCAACCAACGCATCAAGCTCTTCCGCCGCATAAAGCCCTGGAACTTCTCCTTTGGATACCATGGCGCTCACCATTACAGCTAAACTCTCCTCCCTAACATGATGTTCCTCTAGCAGGAGCAAAGTCGATTGATTTTCGATACCCGCTGCTTGCACAGCGTTCTTTATCGCCACTTTACCACGTTCTAAGAAACGATTGACAAATATAACAAAATTCCAAGAAAAAATACAATAATAGATAGATCGTGGTTCTACAGATCATATAGTTTATCTTACGGTACCAGGTCCTGAATCAATAAGTCGTAAGGAAGAATATGTTGCAACTAATTTAACTGCTGATCTCCTGCCTGAACCAGGTCGTCCAATGAGAACCATACCACGAAAATCGCATCCAATGGCCCAGCTCAGTCCTAGCAAAGTATTAATTTAAAATTGTTGTATAAAAATGCCCATCTTTTTATCTATTAATTTAATTAGATCGTACATACCAGCTATGATTTCCAGAAGATAAGATGAAATCGATGCTTGCACTGGTTGACCCTCTCTGGCGCATCTAGCCGCTGCGTTTATTATCTCTTCTCGCCATTGCTCCTCACTTAAAGGATACAGCCCAATATTCGCGCTTTTCCACGCATATACATCATTATTGAAATCTTTTACCTCAGAGTCTTTCGAAATTAGTAAAGATTCCCACCGTGTCAACGCCTTGGGTGTTAATCTGCAAGATTAATAAATATGATGAAACGGTATTATTTATCAAGAAAGAAATTTAAATAATTAAGACGTTAAATTCACTTTTTTTTAAACTTAATTTAGCTTTTCTGAAAATTTAATTTAAACGTACACATAATAGCAAATAATTTTTTATGTATACAGTAGTATGATTTTAGAATAATACCTCGCGCGAAATAGGCGTTGTCCAATGTCTAACAAGTAATGAGTGATGTACGCTTCGTTTTCAGGAGTAGGATAATGTTTCAAGAGTTTGGCCCATAAGACAATATCCTTAAGAGTCCAGGTAAAAGAAGATTCCTGAGCGGAACTTATAGATCGAAAAGCATCCAAAATACTAGACTTTATTCGAGCGATCCAAGACTCCGCCATGACAAAATCAACTTCTTTCAAAGAAGTCCTCAAGTGAAGTTCCAGAATGGCCGCGACATCCTTTTGACTCGGGTATCTATTGCAGATATATTTTATCTAAAGTCTTAAGATTTTGTTCATTTATTATTAATTTTGTTAATAATACACGAATTAAAGAGAATTAACTGAAAATTATTTTATTACATTATAAATTGCTAATTTTAAATTTCTGTAATGTTTTTTCATTTTTGAAAATTTAAAAAATTAATTTTATATATATTTGTATAAAATTAAAGATTTAATTTTTTTCAAACTTATTCTAATTTATATTTTTTTCTGTAGTAAAATTACTCACTCTAAATAATAAGTTGCAAATAAAGCTTCAAGCCTCGGATGCAATCGAGTAGTCATATCGGCAGTACATATAATTGTTACGGATATTTTAGAAAATTCGAGATCCTCCTCAAGGAAACCTTCCTCTTGAAGCAATTCTCTCATCAATTCCTAAAGACAATTTGTTCTCATTAACATCTTTGTTACAATCTCTTTTATTATAATTTTCTTAACTTAATGATTTTTTTCGAAGAAAGATTATATTATTTTGTAAACTCAATAGTTAAATCAACAACAGTTTGAAAGAAAAATTTAAAAATATTATCTTTTATACACATTAAAGACATTAACACAGACTGCTACAAGTCATATCTAAATTAATGCATCAAAAAATTAAAGAGGAAACTCGTATGGAACTATACCTGTAAATTTTTAGCAGCGAGATGCATATCTTCCAAGATAAGAAGCACTCGAGATCCGCTTCTCGGCTTATACGTTCTACCTTGCGAAGAAGACTCCAAGCGTAAGCAGGCCTTTTTCAAACGATTCACGAGATCATCAGGACCGTAAAGCGAAGATCCTCGTACCACGGTCATGATATCCTGATTTTTCATTCTTGCCAATGCAACGTCGATTAAAGCATTTTTACCGCAAGCTTCAGATCCACGAATCATAATTGGATGGCCATCTTCTATCCAGGGTAAAGTAGCTGCTAATGCTTTCTTGATACGATCTACATAACATATATAAATAAGATCTATGGTACATCTCTTCTAAAAATCTTAAAACTGTAATGTTTAAAAAATTAAATTTTTAAGAATATACCTGAAATTGAGATGGGTCCATAATCGGTATCAATAGACTCGCATGTATCACTGAAAGGTACCAATCGATCGGTTTCAGAATCGTAAAGGACCGCACTTGGCTTTTGTGGATCGGGACACCTGAGAAATAATTTTATAAGTGATAAATACGGCATAATAATGGTTAAGCTTATTATTTTAAAAAGATTAGTCCCTGTAAATCACTCACCAGCTTTCGGTTGATCCGTAAATAAATTTCGCCAAATCGTCTTTGGATTGTGAATTCTCCACTTGACCGCATAATGAGACCAGAAGAGCTTGAGTGGCCTGAGCGAATGTTTGCGCTTTGTGAAGATGACACAATGTGGCGGCCATTAGACCGGATGCGGAGGAACTGTTAACGTTTATCTTTAAAGTTTCATCAATGCACGAACATAAATGGGTATTCGCAATTTCCGCAGCAGTTGACGAGAGTTGCTCTAAACGCCACGGCACCAACAAGGATGTCGGTCTCGTCGAGCCAAGATGCAAAACGCCTAATCGCGAAACCGTAGCTGGACTGGCATCGGCGAGTTTATGGGTCTCGAAGATGAATCTTTTTTTACGAACATTTATGCAACATACAAATATAGCCAAGTAATTATATCATTAAATATGTACAGAGTTTAAAAATCTATTTTTTTTTAACATATATATAATTAGATTTTGATAAATTTTGCCACAATATGCATTATAAATTTTGTTACATATAGATTTTTACAGTTCATAATTTCAAATTTCAATACAAATTTATTCTTGAGGCCAAATGTTATTTTATTTTGATTCAATTAATAAAAGTACCTTGTACCGCTACCAAGTTTAATTCCTATTCCATTGGGTAAAGTTAGTAATCGATTATCATCTAAAGCTGAATTCAATGCCTCTGCCCACTCGGGTTCCACATCTCCATTAAAGACGATCCAAGTCGCGGAATTCCCAGCGGACGTTACCGCGCTCGACAAGACACCCTCCTTCCATTCCCTGTTTATGCGATTATTTGTATAATTTTTATGTCCAACGCGTCCTGAATGAAAAGAAATCATATTTTTACCTTGTTCGCGGATTTATGTGACCTAATAATCTGCTCTTTGGTATAGCTCCAGGATAAACAATAATCTGTTGTATAGACACACCAATTTTCGTCAATGCTTCAGTCAAACATGATCTGATCGAAGATTTTCCGCTACCCGGTGGGCCGACTATGGCGACACCAGTTCTACTCTTTAACAGGTCATTCAGTTGAATGCATCTGTTGACAATCTCTTTCGTCAAACCCCGAGTTTCGCAGATTTTTAACAATGCAACAACCAAGTCTTCGCTTTCAGTGGAGACCGACAAAGGGAGATTAGCTTTCAGGAAGAGATCATCTAACAAAGATAGAAATTTCGTCGTATCTGCCTCCGTTAATTTTGGAAGGGTCGATGCCCTGATCGAGACAAGAAGCCTACCAAAAAATACAAAATCTTTATCAAATCAATAAAAAAAAGAACAAAGCTTTTCATTTGCGTACATTTAGAGATCTTAATAAAAATCTCTCTTAATTATTTCAAGAACGATTCATATCTATCTTATTTCTAATTATCTTATACAAAAATAATGTTACATTAATAAAATAAAGATCAATTTTTAATGTGTGTGTTATCTCTAGTAAAATTTTTCTTTCAGTATATACATTAAAAACGGACGCAAACCTGGTGGTCTCATCAACATCGGCAATCGGACGCAGGTCATTGAGTACAGATTTAAGCGCCCTGAGTCCCCAATCATAATGCGGCTGCTCAGAAAGTATGGTCCCGGCAATTTCAAGAGCCTCTACCAATCGTTTGCCGAGAGTGGTCGCCTCTAAGAAACCGGCGCACTCCAACAGAGTTCTGGCAATGTCTGATTTATCCGGATGCGCCATGCTGATAGGCCTAAAGAGTCGCGCTAAGGAATCCGGCAGTTTACGTCTACCACCGTACTCGCTTCCGGCTGGATTCATCGTGATAAAAATGCAACAGTGAGGATCCAGCTTGATCTTTTGATCGCCCAGTAAGATCTCGGGTGAGCCGTTCCGTAACGCCTCTTGAAGCGGCCTTACCAACATCGATACTGCACTCAAGGTGTCCTCCTCAAGGCGATTGAATTCATCGAAGCAACCCCAAGCACCAGCTTGCGCTAAGCCGCCTAAGATACGTTTCATGCTGCCAGTGTCCATTCCTACATTTCGCAATAAATGTTTTAATTTCTGCCGCAATAATAGATAAATAAATGCCTTACCTTCATCACAATTAAAGACAAGGACTAGTCTACCCAAAACAGATGCTAGAGCTTTGACACTTTCGGTTTTTCCGGTTCCAGCGGGACCAGTTGGGCTGCCACCCAATCCAAGCTTCATAGCTTGCGTGAGAGCTAAGAAACACTTTTCTGTCAAGGGAGTTCTCACCAAACCAATGGACGCCCCTTGATATTCAAAGCGATACGGTAATTCTGCACCGGCGCATCGTACTACGTACGTATCTTGTTTCTTAAAAATGCAACAATATAATGTAATAATAAAATTAACAAAATATTATTAAAAATGTTTATTTGAAAAATTTATTGTTTAAGATTTTAGAATTTATAGGGCGCGTTTTAAAGAATAAAAAATATTATTTGCGCTACAGATTTAATTTTCAATTATCGAGATGTGAATGTATTTTTTTTTTTCTAAAAACTCACAGTTTTGTAACTCCTCAGTTGTTTATGCCATGTCCAGCTGGCATTCTCGCCCGTTACCACGATCTTTAATAATGTTCGAGCCACTTGCAGATGATGGACAGTATCCAGAAGAAGCCCACGCGCTTTCAGCGCAGTTAACTTGTCACCGGCGTCCTCCAGTCCTCTATATCTTGCCCTTTGCGTTTCCATATATTCGACAAGCTTCTGCAGAGCCGCGCGACCTTCTTTCAAAGCACGTTCGCAGCGTTCGGTAAATCCTATTCTTTCCGACAGTAGCAATATCTGTGTGGGATAAACAGACGGATCGGGTGTGGAGTCATTCAAACATTTTTCCAAACTCTGACAGAGCGCATTTCTTATTCCCTTTTCGAGATTGTCTAGCCAACGCGGTAGTGGTTCAGTGAGATCGACGACCTCTGGTAATTTCAATACTTCTCCCTCGGGCGACACGATCGCCGTTAATGAATTATTCTCTTTTATTACTGAACCAATACCGTGATACAATTTCGGTAAATGAGCCTCCAAACCTCTTCCACTGCCCGATACCAGTTCCAGAAGGTCTTCATCGCTAAGAAAGTACAATCTTGGATAAGCGGCTCGTTTCTCCTATAATTAAGATTTTTGTCATTGTTGTAACTGACAGGTATATAAAACATAACTTTTTCTGATAAAATAGCAATTTTTTATTAAATTTCGGATCCTACCTCCAAAAATTCGTCCAAACATTTCTGACATCTGTCTAATAGATCCTTTAAACTTATTAAAGCTGGTAATGAAAGTTGCCTTAGAGACGGTACTCTTGGATCTCGCGATACCTCTCCTATGAGATATCTAGAAATGTGCGAAGATATCAATTTAAATAAATGTAAAAGAAAGAAAAAAAGCATTGAAACTGTATGGCGAATTAAATTAAATTAATATAATTTAACAGACCTAAATTCCTTATCAGCTCTAGACCATTTCCCAGAGTCATTAGGAGCCGCTCCACTTCCGTAAACCGGGTCCAAGTAGATCCACTTCCTTTGAACGCTACTGAGTGCCTTAATCCTTTCTTCAAGCTCTGATAAAGCCGCCTCACAACGTGCAGCTCGAGACGCGAACCTGTCGTGTCCTGAAGTACCTTTCGCTCCTTCGAGTAAGAGCCTCAATTCCTCTGTGACGGATTTATAATTTGGAATAAAATTAACGCATTATAAAACTAATGTAAATCAAACAGTCAATAATAAAAATATACGCGCGATACCTATTTTTGCCAAGAGACTGCCGTAATCTCCGACAAGTAAGATCATCATATTCTTGCTATCGGTTGATTCCTGTAACGGAAGTGACGCCGTGCTTTCCCAGACCTCCAAGTCTATCAATGCCTGTCGGATCCCGCTCTCTGCGATTGCTCGTTTCGTTATTTCCTGAAATATATTTATAGAAAAATTAGATATTGTAAATATTGAAATACTTTATTGCTCCTTTTCTTCAAACAAATTATTTTAAATTTGCAGATTCTCACTTTTATTCGATCCTCGTTCTTCTTCAGAGCTTCTATACAAGCAAACAAGTGACCTAAAGTGATACTCCGCGGATTTTCGACCTTTAGTCCCAGTATAGGAATCAATTCAGTCCAATGCTCATCGGCGATTTCATCTCCCCGAAGCGGCTGGATAGATTCGATCGCAGATCTAACCTCCTTTATCTTTTTACCAACAAAGGTATCGATCTCCATATTGTCATGCAACCGAATCTTATTTTCCCAGGAATCGAGCCAATCATGAAGTCTTGGCAATCTTCTTCTAGCTACAGCCCACTCTTCGGTTTCTTGATTTTTCAACTCCTCCAAAAACTCGGATTGGAATCTGCGATTGTGTTTGATATAATATTTAATTTATTTCTCTCGTGAAAAATATCATGATAATAAAAAGTTTCTAAAAATTTCTATAGATTTATAAGAAAAGTCTTCGATTGAAGAGACCTGTAATTTGACTCCTCGGTTTCCAATTCACGTTCCACTTGTGATAGATTAATGTCATTGTCCTCCAAGACACTTTCGAGGTCAAGGGATATTCTCTTACAGTCCGCTTTCAAAGAATCTAGCTGCCCATTTAAATTAAGCCAACGTTCCTTCATCGACACCAACCAATCGAGAGTGAGATTTTCCGATCTCGTAGACCACTTGACCTGCCATCTTTCTCTTTCGTCCCTTAGTGCTATCGCCCTGTGACGAAGATTAACTTTAGCGTCTTCCAAAAGACGTGTCATAACAGACTTATGCTTTTCCAAACGATCCCCCAGATCCTGCAAAGCGGCATGAGCCGCGTTAACGCCTGCAGAAAAAAATATATAAAAACGAAAGCTCAGTTTGCGTCTTTATCTGCAATTTACGAGAAATAGATTTTTTTGACAAATTATACAATCTTTGGCGAAGAACGTTACCGTCGAGCTTCTCACTGGTCCATGCGGCCATAACTTTGGCGAGCACAGCAACAACTTCCATCTCTTCGGCGATTCCTGCTGATTGTTGCTCAATACGTGCATGAGCCTCGTGAGCTAATCCGACCTCTTCTACATCACGGGGCCTACGTTCGAGCTCTTTGGACGCGAAAGACAGAAAGTCTACGATAGCCACCAGACGTGAGGATGCTTCCGCTCTCAAATCATAACTCAGCCGTTCCCAATAATGACGAGACGCGATTTCCAAATCATTCCTCGTTGTCGCTGTATCGATGCATATGCATGAAATTTTTATCTCGCATCCGCGTAATTTTCCAACCTACCTCGTCAAAAATTAAATACACACATCATGATTTATAGTTATAATAAATTAATATATTGTAAAATTTATTACAAATTTTTAATTAAAAAAACAAATTAAAAAGCTATTCATAAATTAAAAAACAAGATGTATGTCAGAGTAATAAAAAATTAAATCTTGGAAGCTGGTATATTTAATTTTTTTTTTATTTATAAGTATATAACATATATTTTCTGATTCATATTCCCATAAGATAAGACTTACCTCTTGAGCCCACTGTTTCGCCTCCTTAAAAGCTTTCGCCCATTCTTGGGGAGGTTTACCTTTTAACCTTTTTAAGAAAATAGATTGGTGTAGACATATAATATATGTATGTATATATTAATACACAAATTCTTTTTAACTTAATTAACACATTTCCCGATCCTGTTTTAATCAACGTTTTTTTTTTTATAAAACATGAATAGGATCTTATCTACAGTAATTTTTTATATTAATTAATTATACTATATTTTTTTTATTTTACCGTTCACCAACGTCGATGTTAGCCGGCGTGGCTAGATTTAGCCACTTGGTCCTAAATAATTCGAGAGTGGACAGGACGATTTCAACTTGTTTGTAAACGCCACTGAATAGATACGCATTTTTCTGCACTAAATCACCAAAGCGTGCATCGGCGATATCTCCGACACCTCTAAAATTTACTGGAATGGAAAGTGATCGTCGTATACCGGAGTATAATTTTGCGCGAATATCCTCGAGTGGCGGTCTCCATTGTAGAGATCCATCTCGAAAAGTGAGCTCTACTCGAATTTCAGATAGCTTCTTCGACAAGGATGGCAAGGCATTTCTGAGAAAAATCAGCAATAAAACGGAACACGTTTTTAGTTAATTAATTTCGAGAAAATATCATTATATTGTTAACAAATTTCATGCAATTAACTATTACATATACACAACATCTCATTATACTCAAAAGTTTTGAATTTTTTTGTATCTCTTTTGAATTTTTCGCGAAGTTATACCTGTATGCTACGCCCAACGCCTTCAAGAGTTGCCGATCCCAATGCAGTTTCCAAGCTCTCGCATTACCATACTCTGAATCCACCGCGTCGACAATTGCCCTCATGTTTATCAACGTTTCTTTCCATATGTTCTGATTTCCGACAAGGTGCACGGCGTCGCCTTTCAACAAGCCCGACACATAATCTCGCAAGGTAGAGTGCTTCGAAATCAATTCCGAGTTTTGTCGGGCAAACTTCACTACCTGCACGGAATATATTATGCCATGCATTGACTTGCAATATTAATTTAAATAACACAGAACGATTATTTCTTACCAATTCTTTCAATCTAGCGGTATACACATCGACGAGATGAGGGTCAGACCAAACGACACCCGACTGTTCTTGAACAGCTCGCGCTAATTCGAGAGCTATAGTCAACATGAGCGGTCTCTGGGAAGGCACCATTCGATCGCCAATCGTGTTGTGGAATGTAGCGACCTGTTGAAGAGCTCTAGCTCGTCCTGCTAAAGACGAGGCTCTATCTACCAGCTCTCTAATCTCCCTCGGTAATTCGACGCCTTCGCCAGATAATGCTCTGGCTTCTCTGATCAGAGTCATCAATCGAGGATCGTAAGTTACTCGCATCATGCTAGTACCAGTAAGTTCAACCACCGCCGAATCGGTGCCTAAGCTTAAATCCTTCTTGGCTATGTCGTTCTTGGTAGTGTTTATCTGCGAATAAAAATTACCAAACGTTCCAAAGATATGCAATATGTGATTAAAAAATTCATCTAATTTTCAAACAATTTTAGAGAAACATATTGTATTAAAGATAATTAAATTACCCATGACTCAACCAAATCTCGTCTTTTATCTTCGGCTTCTTTCAGTGCGCTTGACAAACGCGCTGCCACTTCTTCGTATCCCGGAAGATCAACAAGCAACTCTTTTCCTAATTTAGCCAGACTCTCGAGCCGTACCTCCGCGGATCTCGCGGCTTGAACTTCTTGTAGCACTTTAGGAGCATCCAGAAGATATTCCGTGTCGGGACCAGCTAAACGATTCTCTAACATTCCACATATTTAAAAAATTGTAATGAAAACGAATTTAAATTGTACGGATTAGCGTATTTAATATCTAATTGTTTTTTATCCTTAATTATAATGTCATGATTATAATATAAGAACCGAAATATTTGTAAGAAATACCAATAACAGTATCAGTAATCAAATTATAATGACTGTAAAAAGAAGAAAAAAATTTACACAGATTTCTAGCTTTTCTTTTTCTTTTTTATTTTTGACATATTTATAACGTATAGAGATATGAAGGGCATTTTAGTTAAATTCAAGAGTGCTCTACCGATTAGATCACGATACGCCGCAAGCAGAGACTCTCGTTCCCCGCGTAATGCTCTCTTAAGCCCTTCCCTCTTCATCAGTTCACCGTATCTCTCGAATTCGGCTACCAGAGCGCTTGGGGTATCAGCATCAGCGATGTGATCCTTCAGCTTCTGAGCAACACGTTCTTCAGCTGGTATCAAGCCGTCCTCGATCTTACGCTTCAATCTATTCCATTCATTGTCCCATTCATCGTTGCCCAGAGCAACTGAATTGTAATTATTAACATTTATTTATTTAAAGTATCGTTAATTCATACTATTTAATATTATAATTTATTACATTGTAATATCCACTTCTAATTATTTCAATTATTAATTAACAACTCATAAAAAAATTACAAGTACAAAAATTGCTTCGTCAATTCTTATAATATCCGCGCCTTTTGAAGATAAAAATCAATTTGATTATTTTGTGGTTTTTTTCATATAGGTACAGGCTTAATATAACTCATCAGAAAACTACTATATATAAAATATTTCTGTTATAAAACAAAGCTGCTTCGAATGTACCTCTCGTATCATCAAATGTTTGGAGCAGTTTTTCGATACCAAGTCCAGATCTCTCATTCGGAGTCAGAAGTTTGCTCAATTGACGATGCTGTGCACGTAACTCGGACATCTGCCTAGAAGATTGCGACTATGTTATTACTACATTCCATATCATTTCGTATGCATTAACGCCTACCTGAGATTTCTGCCGAGCTTCGAGCATTTCTCGGGTACGAAGATCGGTCCGCGCCAAGGATGGAGCGAATAATGTGGCCAGAACAGCTCTGTTAATTTCTGCGTAGCGTTCATCCACTTTTCGCATACTGTCGCTCCGAGTGCGATTGTTTCGTCCTTTGCGCGAGTATCGGTCGTATCGACCTAACAATTTGCATTTCATGAAACATTGTATACAAGGGAAAACGATTACTTAATAGCGTTATCGAATCAAATGATTTAGCTATACAGAAAGAATGGTTTTACTGAAGCATATCTAAATTTTATAAGGTAGATACAAATCGAATACATTAAAATAATTATATAAAGACTCAACTATAACAATCAATGCTGCAAATAATTTTGAAATTCTAATAACCAGCTTAAGTGTCCTATATAATTATTTTGACAGTCCAACAAAATTATTATCAGATCTGTATCTAATAATTAAATTTTTAGATATTTCAATAAAACCATTTTTTCATGCAAACGTTCCTTTGATACTCTTTCAAATCAAATCTTATTTATTAATAAAAATATCAATTTTCATAAATGGTATTTTTACTTTTATGTGATTACAGACATTCCAAAGATTTTTGATTAGTAGATTATGGATAATTTAAAGCTGGAAATTATTGTAGTTGGCATACCGTATCGAGATAATTTTGTATCAGCTGAACCACTTCGTTCCCGATTACATCGAGAAACGATTTCATTCGTTCCTCCGTATATGCCGGTCCGCTTAACTTCCATAAATCATCCACGAATACAGAAATAGCTTCGCAAGCTTCTTCCACAGCGATTAATCCATCTCTGTAAAAGAAATGGAAGATAGTATTATAATTGTATAAAACAGTAATAAACCGTTTACAATGGAGTAAATCGTATAAATATATAAGACATTAATCAATCATAGTCGGTTACGATTAGTTGATTTCTTACAGCTTATGATTTATGCTCGTTTCTATCAACGTAATCGTAGTTTTAATTTTAATCTCAGTTCAATTAAATCTTCATCTTCTTCTGATTCTACGCCCGGTATTCATAGTCCATTCTTATTTTAACATCATTTTAAGTAATGTCTTAAGATGCTCATATGGCTTTGTAATTAATTGATGATATCTCAATATTGTACTTAAGACGGTCTTAAATATTGTATAAGAATCGACTATAAATATCGGTCTAAGAATTAGAAAAAGATGAAAAGTAAGTAGAACCGAGGTTAAAATCTAAATTAATTTGCGTTAATAACAAACGGATATTGCTATACATATTACTCTCATTGTAGATGACTCTCTAAAATAATAAAAGTAACGATGTGCCTTGACACCGCGGCGCTTTCGAGTTCGACTTTGATGTTCTTCACGGACTTGGCAGCTTCCTCGCAATTTGTTCTCTCGTGTGACCGTTTGACTTCATCCCTTTTACGCTTCCAAAATTCCTCTTCCTCTGCAACGCTAGTCGAAAATCCAGAACTGAGTAGTCTCTCCTCCAATTTCTTCAAACAAGACGTACTTAAACCAGACGAGCGGAGTGTCGGCGCCCATACTTGACGGAGAACCTCGATCAGTACCGATCCGTCCCCGCAGCCGGTGGAAGCCACCTGGACCACGTCGTGAAAGTTTTCTTCCGTTACCGTAGCCGCTGTCACCTGCACGAATTTTCGCACCATCAGCAAATGTAAATAGTGTGTTAAATCGCGACTTTCTAGAAAATGCTTTCTATCGTCAAGAAAGAATCACACCCGTCAATCGGTATGACGGACTTATAATCATAAGTCAATGGTAATTGATTGTGAGAGAAATGTATGGATATCACTGAAGAACGGATTAAGTAGATTTCAATCAATAAATATATCTCATCGATGAAAGCCTTTTTCTTATTTGTTAATCCCCTGAATTTATTCATTAAGTTTCATAATTAAAGTGTTTTTTTTTTCTTTTTTAAAGAAGAATCTCTACCTTAAAGAAGACCAACGTGTTTCTTATACCGGCGGGCAATTCGGTGCTCAATTTCAAGCGGACTTGATTCCGGTCGGTGTCGACCGGCCTGGCGCATAGAGTTCTGCACGAGGATTGCTCCAGGAAGCGATCGAGGATCTCGCGATCCTCGATGTCCTCCTCATCGTGCTGCACAGACGCGTTGAAAAAGTTCCCCGCCGTGGAGACTATCAGATGCCTAGGTTTGTCGGCAACCACCATTTCGTCGTTTGATTTTAATCGCGTTTTAAATAAAACATTAAATCACACGGGCGTACCGTGGTCCACCGTGCTCGTAAAGAGCGGCTGACTCGACCCGGTCGTCGTCATCAGTCGTCACGACGACCAACAATCAACACAACACAGCTGTCACTATCGCTACACGCATCGTTGCACGTGCGCAGATACGCGTGACGTTGCTCGAATCTGTCAGATGATTTTCTATGTAATCGTGTTGCACATTAAAAAAAAAAAAAGAGAAATCATTCTCTGATCCGAAACATTAGTAACAGGTTTCAAACCTTGACGTCCTTATACGCAGATTTAAGAAGTGTTATTTATTGATCAGCGAGTTATAAAGAAGATATGCAAAGGAAACGGCAAGTTATAAAAGAATATATTTATCCTAATTGAATCGAAAAAAAAAGGAACATTATCATTCAAAGCGCATTAATTCTCAGCAAACACAAGTCATGCTCTATTATTTGGATTCTGGATAATAATTATCGGGCGATCTCTAATTGTGTTTTTAATTAATCATTGCTTACGACATCGGTAAATTTAGCAAGATAACGCAAGTACACGGATAATCTATTATATGTATTTTAAGAGTATATAAACTATGCACGAGAGTTCTGATAAGATAAATTTCCAAGTGTGTGAATATGTATCTATTACCTATATTTATTCGAATATTTACACAAAACTCAAATGTTTCTTTTTTATTATAATATTATAATTTAATCGCATTTAAAGATTACAATTGAATTATAATGTTTTTAAAATTAATAATTTAGAATTTATAATAATTTAAGTTTTATATAATAATTTATAATTTTTTATATTAGAATTTAAATTTTTCAGAAATATAAATTTTAATATTTAGAATAATAATTTAGAATTTTATAAATGTATATATATATATAAATAAGTTACACAATATTTTAATAATAAACTATTCATACTAAACAATAACTGAGGAAGTATCCGGAAAAATTGCATATATTTTTGCCAGAAAAACTCTTCGGTCACTAAATAAAACTCTATCATATGTTTTCATCCATTTTCTACGCAGTATTGTTACGGCTAATAAAAATAATACACACACACACACAGTATAATATTATATAATATAATATTAGACGATAACTGGATAGATATCTAGGAAAACTGCGTATTTCCACCAGAGAGCTGCAATAAAAGTACACAAACGTTCAAGATCGTTACTCAAGAAAATTTATTCCTAATCGCTAAATACATAATTGAATTTTACGAATATAAAAAAATCTTCCGTATAAAAGATAGGTATATGATAGTAAAGGTGTTATTGCGAGTAGATACTCCGGAGAAAAGATTTTCTCTCTTTCTCTCTCTCTCTCTCTTCCTTTTAACTCCGCAAAAGTTTCAAGATACGTCAGATAATGAAGAGTTATAAAGCATTTCCCGAGCGAGTTCTCTCTCGGTTTTCTTTAGCTGCATTATACGAATGCCTTGTAAATTTATGGAGCCTGCATACTTGCGCCTTACGAGCGCTTACGCGATCGAAAAGTGTGCGTGCGTTGCGGCCGCTCTTACCAAGGCCGCAACGTCGAACCGCTTCTTTTTCGGGCCCGATAGATAAACGCGATTTTCCACGATTTTTCCATTCCGATGCCGTATATCGCTTCGCCATCGAATTTCACGCATTGAAGAGTAAAGAGAATTTCAGGGAATTTTTATTTTGAGAACAGAGAACGGAGATACGTGATTCGGTCCAGCGTTTTTTCTCGAGGGGATTGGTCCGGCAGTACCATACGCTCCGACACTGCAAGGCCGACAGTGAGTTTCCTCATCGGCCAGCGACGCGACGATAATGATCCATGGATCCACATCCACAGCCTAGATCGCCATATTCCAGACGCTCAGTCACGTCACGAACGCGATTGCGCGCGTGTGTTACTCGATTAGCTGCTCAGATCGAAACAGCTCGAGAGAGAGAGAGAGAGTTCCTGTTTAGGCCTTTTTTTTGACGACGCTTCCTCTTTTAAGACCGGCGATAACTTTACGCATAGCAGTCCAACGGTGTTTATGCGGTGAGTCAACCAAAGTTATCGTTCGATGACTTTCTCGTAAGATTGTTGTAGCGTAACCGTATCTTTGGTCCTTACTGTGTCAAACATCATGGTGAATATAATATACATTACTGTTTACTATCGTAGTACATATATTATTGTAGTACTTATTTCAGAAGAGAAACGAGAAGGAAAAGATTACATTGCTTAATGACATAAATAACATCACGCTACATAATTGATGTTTCGCGGGAGTATCTACATTTGATTACTTTATAATGTTGAAGTTGATTCAAACTGTGATTGATCACCAAAAATTTTCGAACAAATTAGACAATACGCGCGCAAACATAACATATATTTTTCATTTAATGTTAAGTAAATTTTATAAGAGTTTTTTAATTAACATAGAATGATTAATTAATTAATTAACGCTTAGCAGCGATAACGATTAAGAATTTACTGTGTGTGTAAATATTTAGATAATGACGGAAAGTACACAAAATTATTACCTTTGAAAAATTTTATTTAAAAGATATTGATTTTAAATTTGTATAAAGAATATGATCAAAATAATATTTGTGACACTTTTTATGTACATACACATATATATATATATATATATATTCGTACATACAAGATCTTTCATAATTAGGTCACATCAAATAATAAGTGCAAAGAATAGAAGAAATGCGAAAAATGCAAATATCTAATAGGTGTATCGTTTTGACATAAATATTTATTGTATAAAGAAATAAACGCGTTATAGAATTAAAATTAGAAATTATATATTGTCATAATTAATAGATATGTGTTTGATATCATTTGTTGTTTATTTTTGATGATTTTGATTTAAAAATAAAATATCATGTAAAACATTTTTCTATAAATAATAATTTTTACGAATACTGATCCTTTTAAAGAAATCTTTTTATTTCTTATAATGCAGAAAAGGGTATACAATTTTTAACAAAAAGAAGTTTATTAAATTATTAATAATACTTTTTTATAAGCATTATTAATAATACTTGCAAACTTGTTCTTAAAAAGAAAAGAAACTAATGAATTTGTTTTATATAGATAAAAATAATTTAAAAGTAATTATTTTAACAAAGTTTTCTTTAAAAAGAGTTCTACTAAAAGAAATTATTTTTAAAGTCTTATTTTCGCAATTATTGTTGTAATTTTGACATTTACATAATCGTCGGAATGCAAAGGCACTACAAGTGCACTTTTACATTCCGCAATATACTGCAGATTGAGTGACATTTTTACGTTGTTGTTCGACGAGCATTTCTTATCGTTGGTTATCGAGTCATTAACGAAACGAATTATTATGAGGTTCTGAATTTTATCGCTTAACTAATGTCTTGATCTTTCTTGTTTAGTAAATGACTTTTAGTTCACCGCGTATGTTTGTCTAATTTTAAGAAGTAATAATGTTTCCTACAAGTAACTCTTTTTATTAAAATAATATAATTATAAGGCTCCGTAAGTATAAAACAGTATAAAAATATAATAAGGGCAAAGAGCCAGTAATATAAAAACTATTTTAATTCAAATAATCATAATATAAAAATTACATAAACAAAACAAAAATTTTTTTTGTTCTGTATTAATTTGTAACATTGAAAATGACCCGATCGGAGTCGAAACGTACGTTTGTTTTGTTTATGTAATTTTTATATTATGATTATTTGAATTAAAACAGTTTTTATTTTACTGGGCCCTTATTATATTTATATCCTTTTATTAAATTTAACTATATAAATTGCATTTCATAAATATATTTGTATTTTATCATTATTTTAAATTATTTTCTAAGATGTAAATTCCAAGTTGTAGCGGAAATCATTGATATCTTCCTTACGTTTGTAAATCGTGTTCCAGAAATAGTAAGCTTTATACGATCGTGACAAAAAGTTTTATCATTTATATTTATGAATACATATAATTTATTATTATTTTTTATTTATATATGTTTATCGAGTAATCGCGCTTTCATAAAAATCAAGCTGGTAAGATAACAAGACTGAAAAATAGATATGTTGGAAGACGCGAGAAATCGCACCGTACAATTAAAGATGAATCACGCGTAGTACATTCAGAGCCTCGTATTAATTACAAAGAATTACGTAAAAAGACGGACAGCGTCCATAGAACTTTAACTTACCCAGCAGTGCCGGGTTGAATTTTTTCCAGACCCTGGCTGCAGCGATTCTCAAAGAACCTTTCCTCCTCTCACATAATATAGGAATTTAAGACATATAGTGAATAAAACATTTAATAAAATAATCTTACATGGAAATTCTAAATGAAATGTAACAGAAGGAATTTATAAAAATACTATTTTGTTAAATCTTAAGATATCTTGCCACTTAATTTACATTTGTAAATATTTATTTAACTGTATGTTTTTTTTTTTATTTTTAACTTTCGTGTGTATCAAAATGTAAATCAATTCTTATGACTGGTTTCAAAGTAAGCAACATTTATATTATCTTAGTGAATAATAAATCAAATTTGAATCCAATTTAATACATTTTCTCGAGTTAAATTGTATAACTCCATTGTTTTAGTTAATTAACGATATATAGAGTAGTAGCGATTTATAGAAATGATTAAAGATAACTGTTACCCAAAAACTCTTGTACCCCAAAAAATTGGATACAATAATCTAACGAATTTAACAGTGAAAATATCTTTTTGTTACGTCAGGAATCAAAGAAGTATCATCGCTTTCTTCTCGACATGAGTAACGAAAGCAACAAGGGGCCGCCGAGTGCTATAACATTCGGCTTCTCAATATTGACACATTTTCTACTCGTGGCTCCAGTGATATATATCCTGGTGATTGCCTTTGGAAACTACAGTTTCTTCTCTTGGCATCCAATTTGTATGTCTGTTGGGGTAAGTAGAAAAAAAATAAAAGAAAACCTGTTAAATATTTCAAAAAAACCGAAACAGCCAATTTAATTTCTAGCCAATTCGTGTGTTGTTATATACGTCTTTTATCACGATAATAATTATTAATCAGTTAAAAATATGATGATTATACAACGCGTTTAATCTTTTCGTTCTAAGATTATATTAAGATTTAATATTTCTCCATCTCGTGGCGAAGGTCGGTCTTCTAATCACAGAGGCTGTCTTCAGCGTCTCCGGTGAAGCATACATCGCTTGGAAGCTACCCAGGCGTAACAGAGTGACAATACACTGGATTCTACACACAATTGGCCTGACCCTAATCGGGATCGGTTTTATTATCATCATCGTTAACAAAGTCAACCACAATAAATCTCATTTTGCAACACCTCACTCGCAGCTGGGCTTAACGACGATTATACTATCCTTCCTGACTGCCGCATTCGGAATCCTGGCGAACAACACCGTCTGGATATATCCACGCGTAAGGCCGGTGCTCGTCAAGGTCGCTCACGCTTGCGGTGGCATCAGTATAACTATTCTTTTATTGGCTACCCTCATCACCGGAATCTACACCCATTGGTGGTCCCACTCCGGTGGTACCAGCACCGGAAGAGACTTGATCTTCGCATCGCTATTCTTCGCGGGCTTCTTTATACTCTTGAAACCGATACTCGGCACCGTTTCGAGATGCAGAGTCGTATTCGGACCACCTTCGAGCGACTCGTAATGCCTGTCAACGAAGTCTGACAAAGATCGGAAAAAAGATTTAATTTCACGTCGAGAAGCGGACGAACGACGTAAAGTTGTAGTCCAGATGTAAAATGCTTATATTCAATCGATCGGTGAAAAATTAAATTACCTTCGAAATTATTAAACTGATTAAGTTTTGCTTGAACTAATGGTTATGAAGTTTAGTTTATGCGAACAGCTTAATTGTTCTCGACGCAACTCTTGTAAAATAACGGAAAGGTGAAAAGCCAAAGATTGTAGAATTAATCCCAGTTATTTGAATGTTATACCTTGTCTGTCTCTTCAGGAATATTGTTTATATGAACTGAAGAAGATGTTGTTATATTAGAAATTACATATAATTGTAGCAAAAATCTCGAGATCTGATGGCCATGTATATCAACTCTTTATTGCTGCACACGCAACATATGTTTATTACACATTACAAATTTACACGTATGCACACGCATGCATATGTAGGTATAGTTGTGGATGTGTTTGTAAAACATACATATACATATTTTTTATAACGCAATGTACATACATAATAACACAACATATTTATTTGATATTTCTCAATATCTTTATATACTAATTATACATATTTATATACTAATTATACATATATGATACATATATGTATAACTCACATATATATATATATATATATATATATATAGGTTAACACGCAATTATTATTCTAAACTACTGTTAATAACTTTCATCTTTTGAGAGAGAATCCAGTCTCTCTATTTTTTATTTTTTAAATAGACTATACTTAAATTATGCAATGTCAATACATGCATACGTTCTAATTTGTTATCTATTCAGAATATATGTATAATCATATCTATCTTTTTTTATATTGTATAAGTTTCTCTGCTACTGCTGTATATATATATATATTCATTCAAGGCATTATTTTATGCTGATTGTACGCTGTTCAGCATGTTCTACATTAAGATGCAATTAAAACATCATCTTTGATTCTAAAATAAAATTATTCTTTTTGCAGAAATATTTGTTCTAATGATATAACATTTATTCCGCCGTTATTTATGTAAAAAAAAAAATACTTTTTCTTCACGCTGATCCATCGCAAATACTTTTGAGAAAAGATTCGCTTTTTTATTAACTTTCTTTCATGAAGAAAAGAAGCTTCTCCTAAAGGAAAGCATCTTTTTCCTATCAGATGCAATTATAGGAGTACTAGGACACATTAATTTGTACTGTTCGCTCTACTAGTTGTTCGTAACGACATTAGAACCGTAACCATCACGAGATTTTTAAATATTCAGTATGACTGTAACGCAAAATGTAACTTTTACTTGTTCTGCTCGTTTCTTCCACAATTCTACTTTAAAAAATCTTTACTTTAATATTATCAAAAGATACAAAGTATATCATGTTATCTTCAACTCGGAGATTTGTTTGAAGAAAATAATTCTGAAGTAATTAATTTGATTACTCTCTGTCTTTCTGTCTGATTACACACTGATATGATGCCATCGTGTTATCACCGCGATATCACGATTCGTAATGTGTTACTGCACTTAATTTTACTTATTATTAGAGCAGTCAATCGTCTCATTTGGCCGACATAAGAACCAGTGACTAACATTACATTAATTGTTATTATTTCATACGGTGAGGTATACTTTTACTATCATTGTGTGGGAAGTCGCATCACATTGATTAACTAGTGCATGGTTTGACATTAAAGTTATTGAACATTTAACTGGCTTAGTGGAACATTTGCTGAGGAGGGAAACAGTCATATACGTATATCTAATGGCACTTTACAAGATAACATTTGCTCTATAACTTTTAAATTTTGCGATCTTAAAACATGGCTTACTAAAATATATTAGTATACATAAAATACATTACATTTTTCATTTTATCTTTTTTTTTTTGCTTCGTGCTCACTAATAATATCTCAGATACGTGACAGATATATATACGTTCAATTCGACCCAATGTACATTCGCAACGATTTAAAAATCATTTCGAGTCATTTACATTTACTATTATCCCTACCACTAAAATCTTTGAATTTCCTAATTTTGAAGTTATTTTTGATTCTCGTTATAAATAAAGGTCTTTTATATCCGATTTGTCTACTGTCAATTTATAGGCATTAAGCGACTTATAATCTGTTCAGCTCGTAAAAGATTCAAACAGGATAAAAATCTCAAAAATATCTCGCACTCAAAATGAAAGTGCGAAGATTAGTATATAATGACTTTCTGAAGTGGCGTATTACGCGGCAAAAGTGAAGTCTATTCCAAGCAAGACATGCTTGGAACAATTGGCATATAATATAGATATTCGCGTCTTCATATATGCAAAATTTCTTTCAGAGAACTAAGGCCACTCTTTTTACTTACAAAGTTTTCCATTTATCCGGAATCAAGTTTTCCTTGAAAAAGTTATCAAGATGTCAGCTGAGACACAAATCATCTACTAGATTATCAGCTTAAAATTGTCCAAGAAATACTTCCCATAAAAATAAAGGATCGCGATTTTTCCGTTACGAATTATTACTCATTAATAAGTCTGTACTTCCTTCTCCATAAATTATAACAGTCTCGCGATTTTCCTTGTAGCTACTTCTTATTATCGTCTTCTTCAGCATATCCAAAATGTCTAATCTATATTCCCTGAATATCTTTACACGTCAAAGAGATATGTATCTATAACATCTAATATCTAATCTCTTTAGACAATCTATAATCTATAAGACGTATCAACAGTATTTATCTACAATATATTTCTAGATTAGATATAGTTATATTTACAATATCATAAAATTGATATACACCGAGTATATCTCAACTTTTTTTTATCTATTCACACTGCCCACTTCTCTTTTTAATGTTTTGTTCTATTTGCGAAATATAATTATAAACGTGTTTTCACGCGTATATTTGTATTTTCTTTCACAATGAAAATGGTCCAATTTTCAGAAATAAATATTTTTTTATCGTGAAAAGTTTTTTCATATGTATACCTTTCATTATATTTAATAGACATAATAGATAAAATATTCACTCTCAAAAAATAATACTGTCTATATCACTCTTTTTACAATCCTCTTTCCAACTTCTTTTAAGTACTGTTTTAGGTACTATCTTTTAAGTACAGTTTTACATTTTTTTCGTAATATCTCATTAAAAATTTAGTATCAACAATTTATTTAAGCTCATCTGTCCATGTCACAAAATTACTCAATAAATGTTAGCTTCTTTTATCATAAAAGTTTGCAATCTTAATTTATCACAAAAAATAAAAGGTTTTTTTATAACTATTGATAGAATGTATATGTTAAAAAAATATATCCTTTTTTTTATTTCTTGAATGTAATCAGTCGCAAAGATCATATGCCCAATGAAAGTTATAAAATTTTTAATAAAACTAGAGTTTATAAAAATTCAAAATTTTATACTTGTAAATAGAATCGAATAATAAAAAACAATTTGCATTAGTCAATCGTGATTGACAAAATATAATTGCGGACATTATAAGAATGCTTATTCAAAATAAGCTGATTTTTTTATATTGGGCATTTTGTATATTCAGCGTGATTCTTTTTTATCATCATCGGATGTAAAACGAACGTCGCGTCAAACTTGCTGTGAGGTAATCAGATCAGTTTTACTAGAATTTTTAAGAATCGATGGTCCGGGAAGTTTCTGAGCAGATGAAATGACGCTGGGTGGTTGCACCATCATCGGTTGACCGTTCACTAAAATAATCGTATCTCGCACCGAGTCATATGGTCCTGGGGTTGCTTCAAGACATATTAACATTATAAAAATTATAGTTCAACGTTCAAAATCACTATTATTTAAATTAATAAGGAATCATTACCCAAAGAAGTCATCAAAGTTCTGGAAGGCGTCAAAGAATTTTGCGACGCTGGTCCCCACTTAGATGTTGGCTGCAACAACATTTTTATACGGTCCCATATGTTCTTTCTCTTATCCTTGCCCTTTTCTTTCTCCTCTTTTTGGCAAGATCCCTTTTCATCGAGCTCATCGTCGTCGTCGTCATCATCATCATCATCATCATCATCATCATCATCATTATCATCATCATCATCATCATAAGATGATCGCCGACGTCGTCCTTTTAGCTGATCCTATATTCATCATTTTTCGTATAGTATAACATTCGTCGACGTGCTATATTATTATAAATATTTAAAAGGAATGTCTCAACTTACTATGGCTAGTCCGACAATTACTAAAACAGGAAGCATACTAATAACCCAGCCTAATACGTCTGCCCATTTTGGATAAATGTAAGCTCCATACTTGAGTTGTTCGTACTCCACCCAGTTAAAACAAAGGATAAAGAACAATGCTGCGGGCGTAACGAGCTTCCACATCCATGTCCAGAATAATCTCCATAAACGGCCTCGAGGTCCGATCATCTGTTGAACATCGTCCAAAAAGCGATCCGCACCGTACACCCATGCCACGAGAATACATTCGCTTATGGCGATAAGCAAAACGGACCAATTTGCCGCGTATTTGTCCATTAATTGCAGCCAGTACATTCCAGCCTAAAGAGACAATGACAATTGTTGCAATAATAATATATTAAAAGTAAATTCTATGTATTAATGAAATAAAATTGTTGCGAAGACAACTTATTGTTAGACTTACGTTGGTCGTGAAAATGATACCACCAATATATCCGAACACCGCAACCCCTAGGACGACCCAGACTTTGTAGCTTCTTAATGACGGAACACCGTCAAGTATTGCCGTAGTAACGGTCTCCATGAGAGCGAATTGTGAATCGAGGCCCAAAGTGAGCAGCATGATGAAGAATAGCAGCGACCAGATGGGTGCGATCGGCAGACGAGCTACAACCTACGCATAGTCACGCAAAGAATCGTCGGTGATCCTGGAACATATACTCGAACGCCTACCAGTATAAATTGATGAGAAAACGTCATGTATCTTGTCTAACTATTCTGTTTTACACAAGAATGATGTTGGTATATTGATGGAAAAAATGTAAAATTGATTTCATCAATGCTTAAAATCAATAATCACCTCTGGATAAACCATAAAGGCCAGCCCAGCGCCTTCATCTACCACCGACGCCACTGGTACATCGAGCTCATGAGCAAGAAAGCCGATTACCGAGAAGATCACCAGGCCGGCAAAAAAGGAAGTTCCGATGTTGCTGATCGCCACAATTAAAGAGTCTTTATAGCAATTATTGGTGAACTTATTATAAGAACTCAAAGTAATCAAGCCGCCCCAGGCAGGACTCAAAGCGAAGAAAATCTGAACGGCAGCGTCTCCCCATACTTTGGCGGAGGTGAGTCTCCTCCAATCAGGAGTTAGGTAGAAAAGTATACCTTCGTTAGCACCAGAAAGTAAAATTCCGCGAATAAAAAGGGCAATCTATGAAAAAGAAATACATTTATTTAAAATACGCTAAATTAATCACATTACATTAAAAATGTGAACATACCAGAACAACATACGGAAAAAGAGCGGTGAAATATACGACTTTGCCTGAGCTTTGCACGCCTTTGCTCAAACAAAGGAACACAATGATCCACGCCAGGAAGAGGCTGATTGCTATGGACGGTCGAATCGATCCAGTTTCTTCGATTCCGCTGCTGATCCCCAAAACATGATTGCTAGACACAAAGAAATATTTTGCTTCTTATTTCTTATTTAAAATTATTACTCCTCACACAATATAGTTCAAGACAGAAGAAAAATTCAAATTCAATATAATGATGCAAATTACTTTCAAACTAAAATTAAAATTTTTTTCATCAAAATAAAAGATTAAATTTTTAATTATTGAAACTTATAAAGTTATTAAATTATTAAATTAACGATGAAACCTGTAATAATAGACGAACAAAACGCAATTAAAAAAACATGTCGATCTATATGGCGTATGTTTTTTACTGAAAATATTCCTCGGCTGGTGGTTTTCTGATAGCGCCGGTTATATTCTCGATGAACAGACCCATCGCAGTCATTTGAGTTGAATTCAGGCATTTTCCTTTGAAATAAGAAGCGTTTTGAGAGACACAAGCCTCGGCAGCATCCGGCATGAAGCAATCCTCGGTGCTCCACTCCTTCTCGCATTTGCTCCAAGGTAACTCCCAACCACCTGCGCAAAGAACTTAAATAATTCTTGGAAAAAAAACAGTAATTTTTATTTTTAATATACCTTTACTCGCAAACAGTGTTACACGTAAATATATCTTCAAATTTATTATTTTTAATTATTTATTACTTACAGATTTATTACTTTTTCATTGCAATCAATAAATCAGATTATGCACAGAATATCCTGCGTATTGACATTATTATTTACCATTGACTGAGGCAAACATGTAATACAACGTCCAGGCGATGATTAAATTATAATAAAGCATGACAACGGAACTAACGAGAACCATTCCATATCCTAAGCCACGAAGAAGAGGACAAAACTGTTTATAAGCCGCCACCGGTCCGAGACTAGCGTATTGTCCTGCAGAATAAAAAAACAATATCCATATATATTTATATATCTCACGATAGCGCAAGTATCACGGATCTCAAGGTGTGTTCTATTGATTTATCTCGTTAATCACCTAAGGAAAGTTCCATGAACATAAGAGGCAATCCGGCGATGATAAGCATCACGGTGAACGGTATCAGGAAAGCACCGCCGCCGTTCGAGTAGCAAAGATACGGAAATCTCCAGACATTTCCGAGACCTACGCTGTATCCTAGAAGAGACAATAGAAAATCGAATTTCCCTGTCCAGGTTCCGCGTTCCGGATGTTCGTCTTCGCCATCACCCTGCAAGGGTGCTTGACTATTCGCTACTGAATACTTGTCCTCGTTCTAAAAGGAATCGACGCGACTATATTTTAATTATACTTAACAATTTTAAACGCTTTTACATGTTATATTTAGTCGTGCATATTATGTAATGAGAAGTATTTATTAAATTAATGTGAACTTTGCTTACATCCCAGTCCACGTAAGGACGTAATCTTGAAGATGTTTCTTCCATTCTCGAAGCATATATAGTCTCCGTGATATTAATTATTTCTTCGTTTTTTCATGGTTATCGCGAGTTATAAAGTTCAATGTGAATTATTAATTTTCTGAGCGGACTTTTTACTCATCCATTCCTTGTCCTGTATACAAGTTTATTTCATTGATTAATATTTTGTTACTGATTATGTTACTGACTTATTTTTATTATCTATCATTGAACATAAAAGCCTATCTTCTTTCATCGTAAAAAGTATAAGGAAGCACGCTCTTCATTACGAGTGTTACGTTCCATTTTCCATCATCTCTATTGAAAATTCACTGTACACTGCTAAACAATTATACGTCACGCTCTAATTGTGTTATTATCACGTTAAAATTACGTCATGTAAACGCACGCTCATTCATGCAATCAAACAATTGATCGTACAAATGTAAATAGTAAAATCTTTTTCTTTGATTGAATAAAAAAAATTATATTTTCGTAATTTAATATTCATTTATTTTTATATTTTTGTCTTATTCGCCAAAGAAAAATAAACTACAAATAGGATTTAATATTTAAAGAAGGATAATGTATCACTAAAATTGCTAAAGTATATTTATGTAAACCAGTTGTTATAATCGGATACATTTTAAATCAAGAGTAAATCTTATAAAAAAAAGAATTATCGAATTTTAACTGATTTGTAATTGATTTATGACTTTTAAATTAGCTTGCGATAATTACAATAAATAATCACACGCTTAGCATCGTTTATCTTCGATTTAGCATAGAATGTGTCAGTACAGTAACATATGTATTATGTATAGATACTAAAAAAATATCAATAAGAAAAAATATGCAAGAATATAAAAAATAAGAAAAGCTTTGCATATGTCAAACATGCACACTAATTAAAAATACAATTATATAAAAAAAAACATGTAAGTATCTCTTGTTTATATTGTTTTTCTTTCTGTTTAATAGTATATCAAAAACTCTTTAACAACGACGAAAGACTTCTATACGTTTCCCAATGTAAGTCAATTTACTGTGTGAGTTAAAGTTTAAATTCACTAATTCTAATCGTACAATTTACATTTCTTTTGTCATTTTCTAATTCCAATTGTGGATTAAAAAATCACTTTAACATTAAAATTAAACAATTGACTAATATAAAATTTAACAAATTAATCATAAATCTATGAATCCCGATGTGAGATAACGCTTATCATGTCTTTATCATCTAAAATCACGTACGTTCATATATACGTCCACTTGAGTGTCTCGAGTACGCTGAGAACAGAGTATGTACCGTCTGTTATTAGCTGATGACTGTCTACAGCATTGACCTACCTGTCAGCCTTGACAGTATAGCTCGCCAAGGTCAGACTTCCACTGTCACTAGATTTCAAGGTCGATGAACGATAGATAGTATCCGAAAGAAAGAACACAAGAAGAAAATGAAGAAAAGTTTGAGACCGGAAAGAAAAGAAGACAAAAGGCCAGAGACAAATAGAGATAAATGTATATGAAAGACTGATCGAGCAGCGCGAGAGCGATCCGTGCCCGGGCAGCTGACCGGCCTGTCTGTCTGATTATAGGAAAGCTTTTGGTACATGCGGCCCTCTTCGCCTCTCCGGAGAGCTCGACCCTACTCGACACTCTCTCCCCGTTCTCTTGTTTCCTCTCTCCCTTTCCCTCTCTCTTTTTCTCGCCCCCGCATCAGGAAACCGAGACCTGTCGAGCCTCGACCTCCACTCCGGATCGATCGATATTACTGCTCCTGCGAGCTGCTGTGCTCTGCTCTAAACCTTTGCATCCTCTCTCTCACTTTGGCCACCCTCTCGGTGTCTCACGATTGGCCCAGGGTAGGTATTTGCATCTATATCCATGTGGGAGGCATAGAAGTGAAATCAAGATTTTCTGACATCACTTTTGACATGATTTTCAATCGCTTCCATCATCTATGACATTTTCAGACTTTCTTTAGACATTTTCCATTAATATTATAGTAATAAGAATATATATAATACACAAAAGAGAAGATTAAAAACACTTCTTAAGGTTTAAAGGTTGAGTTTTAATTTCCTGCCAATGTAAAATAAGGATTTTATTAAGTTTTTCGACGACGTAATAAATATATAATAATCATGATTGGAAAAATGATCATCAATTATCGATTAAAAATTGTAATTGTTAATCGTTCGTTTGACTAAAATCTAGGCAACTCCAGGAAAAGTACATAATGAAAAGAAAACAGCGCAATTTAGTTTCCATTAATTACTTTACGTAACGCCCGCGCGGTACTGGAAATAATTTACTTTAATTTCTCACAGAAAGACGATGTCGCATTGATTTCCGATGAGTAATTGTCATCAATAAAACCTGCTTGTTCTCCCGAACAATGAGCAATGAGAACTTTCTTGCGTGCAAATTGATACTCTCGCAATTCATCTCTTTTCACGCGTTACTTTCACATCAATGCGCGTAGAAAATTGTCTTCCATTGATTTGATACTTGTTTAAACAAAGGCGACCCGACAGTAATTCCCTGTCGTGTCTTTTTACGAGAATTTCAAGTGCGAGATAGAGGATATTAAAAGGTCTCCATGGATCAGTGAGCTGGTGGCAACGACGATCTAATCCTGGTAAAACAATACGAGCATCCATGCAAGTCGCATATGCACATTTTATGAACAATATATGCATATATTTTTAATGGAAAAAATAAACTATTAATATAAAAATAAATGATTTTTTTAATATTAGTGTACAATTTTTTAAATTGTTTATAATTATCATAACAGTGAATGTTAATGATTATTTGAATGACAGTCCTGATAATTATATATAGAGACTTAAAAGAAACAGATTACAAAATTATATAAAAATAAAATTTTTTAATGTTACAGTTAAATAATTAATATTTTATTTCTCTTTCTTATAAAACATATTAAAACAAGTTACTTTACTTTTCAAGTATAATATAAGATTAACTTAAATTTCTTTTTAACTCACTTTAACTTATTTATTTATTTATTTAACTAATTCATTTAACTTGTTCTAAATTCTTGAAAATAGAAAAAGATGAATAATCTCTTACATTTGGGTTTAAATGTCTAATAAAAATAACGTACACGTAATACATATATATTTAATAATTGTACAATAATAAAGTACAATATATTTAAATTATACACATAATTATTAAAAATGTACAATATATCGTATTATAATTATATTGAAATCATAACTTTCACAATATATACGTGTGCATCGCGCAAAATTTGAATCGCGCGACAAATCGAGAGATCGATATGACGACGCAACGATCGCGCGCGATTACGATAGATCGAGAGTCGTCGTGCAACACACCGCGATAACTCGTGGCCCCGTTGGTGCTAATTGCAAACGGTAGACGTCAGTAGACACAGAAAGCAAAAGAGACAGCGGTGGCTCTTTTTCTCGAGCTAATTCTCTGATATTCGCGAGCTGATTGCAATTCGCGTCGAGTCCCCGTTGCACAAATCGGGACGATTAATTTAGCCGTCCATTTTCCTAACCTCCAAATCACCCGCGGATTCTCGACATAGATATTTTCTCTTTGAGAATCGTCTCGAGTCTCTCTCTCTCTCTCTCTCTCTCAATTTCGCTCCCTCTTCCTCTCTCTCATTCCATTTATCTGTCTTCTCTATTCTGTGTGCTTCGTTCTCTCCATTTTCATTCCCTATGTTTTTCCATTACCTTTAAACTCTGCCTGTCTCTCTCTTCTCCGCTTCTTTCCTCTCTCTCTCCCCCCCCCCTCCGCGCGCCGTGTCTCTGACGTATCGAAAAGTATCCCTTGTCTGCTGTGTGAAGAACCTGATCGTCGTCAACACTGGTCAACACGCGACGTTTAAAGAACACGGTGGACGTTTCGTGCCGCGGAAGTCCAAGTTGTGGTGCCGAGCGGCGGAGACCCCGGCGTGTCGCGTAAACGGCGATAATTACTGCGCGACGATCGGATTGCAGTACGGCGACGAGTTCGCGGTGACCACGACTCAACTTCCTATCGCCGAGCAAAACAGGCAAAATTCCGACGATTTACGGTCTATGAGCGCCAAGAGTCAGGGGGACCCTGGAGAAGATCACATTTCCAGGTGTCACGAGAGTTGGTTGCGTCTTTTAGCGTCCGTTCGCGCCCGTAAAAGAGAAGAGAGAAAGAAAATAAGAAAGAAGGAAAAAAACCCTCGCTCTCTCTTTCGCGAGGAGTAGCGTGTCATCGCGTGTTTAACAACCGGATTGCTACGAAAGTTTATGATCGAGAAACAGACGCTCGGTTATCCGAACATCTTCGTTTCATACGCGTGTTAAAATCAATACGATCGAGATGTTCTCATGAAAGATTGTCAAGATTTTTCGCAGCCTTCTGTCTCTTCGCCTTCCTTGACACGATCCTCCTTTCTTTATCTCTCCTTCTCCCTACTCCGTCTCTCTCATTCTCACTGATTCGTACAAATGATTTGTTTACAGCAACGTAGTACTTTGCTTTCGTCATGTGAGATCGCGAAATCGTGAGGCTGTCTATTATTAGCACTTTTGTTTTGGTGCATCGACACCGATACGTCTTATAACTATTTCTAACAATGTGGATTAACTTCAATCTCTTCAAACCTTAATTTATTTTGCATCTTTTTCCAGTTCTAAGAATTATGTTAGTTTCTATCAATGTAAATTAATCTTAATTTCGGTTCAACTAATCATCTTTTTCTAATTATTAGGGGATTATACGACGATATACAATCCTCATCACGATTCGGCGAGTCTTTTTGCCATTCATGTTAGCGCTAAATCTATTCAAGCAATCTTTGTTCTTCCATCATTTCATTTTTGTTTGATCAATTTGAAATAATGTCTTGTAAAATCCAATGACTAAATGACTTTTGTACATATAGATATAAGAAATGACATTTATATAGACATATAAACTGAACATTTTTTTGTAAACATATTGAACATCTTTAGTTTTTAGGTAATTTTGTGGAAAAAAATTTCTGAATATAAAATTTTATAAATATAAAATATATTTCTTTATAATCGTGCAGTAGGAAATATTAAGAATTTAGGTTACATATATTTTATGTTATACTATCATTTCTGTAGGGTAGGAGCTGAGAGCCCTTGCAGCGACATGAAGCGCGCAGCTGCAAAGAAGCTCATTGAACGTTACTTTTACCAACTTACGGATGGATGTGGAAATCCTCATTGTGACAATCAGCATTGTGCCTCCAGTGGCAAAGTATAACTTCTAAATCCAATTGTTTACAGTAAACTATAATAGAAACTAAATGTTTTACTTGTATACTTTATTTTTGTGCTAGGTAACTAATCTTACTCCAAATCAAGCAGCCGCACAAGCGATACAATTATTCTCACAAGAAGCAAGACTATGCGATGGTACACAACCCAGTAAAGTCGCTCGAACTACTATAGAACCTGGACAAACGTCATTAGCTAAGAGTCTACCTGTAAAAAGTGTTAATTCTACAAGCTCTGATGAAGGTATTTAATCGATTTAGTGAAGTTTTATTTTTGAAGTAAAACGTCTAATTATTGTATCAGACAATATGCAAAAATCAATTATTCTTGAATGTAAATAATACTTTCGTTTTTTATTAGGAAAACAAGAGTCATATCTTACAGAAGCTAAGCTTCTGGATATTATAGAAAAATGTAAAGCGGAAGGTTCTTATTCTTTATTAATTCGTACTTTGGGAGAAGTGTTTTCTTCTGGAAAAGCGTTAAGTCTCAGTTTTCAAAAGACTGAGAAAAGTAACTCTCCTTTAACGGCACTTCTTGAACGAGCACCAGACAGTCTGTTAAGGCCACCTGCAGATTTAAATAAAGAAGCGGTACGATCTTTACAGGGAGAAGATAAAGAAGAAGATAGCAGCGATCCATCACCTACAGTTCCTAATAATGACGATACTAGTGTTGATTTACCGTCGGTCCGTAGAGCTTTTGAAGCGCTTTGGTCTTTGCCAGGTATGAATAAATACGATTTTAAATGTTGCTTTAACATCGATATCTTTCTAATTAAATATGTTTCCCCACTTAATTAGGTGAGGCATTCGAATCAGCTCTGGTCAATGCGCTAGTCACTTTGGCGGATGATATAGAATTAGACTTGAGAGTTTTACGTATGGTGCGATGGGACAGCATGGATAGTTTGTTAAATGTATTTCTCATTGTTTTTGAAATTCCGATGCTCGGAAATAGCGAATACTTGGAATTGGCTCTCCACATGTTGTGTAAAGCGTTGAGCTGTGTACCGGTATTGGCTCAAGCCAAGCTAGCACGTGTATGGGCTAAGCATTGTAAATCGCGACTTCCAAGCCTTCTGCAAGCACTTCAAGAACTCATAACTGTCAAGGTACATTTTCACGACTTTGTCGATAACATCCATTTTACTTACTTAATTCCTAAGACAATATGTATGTTTATTTCCTGATCATAAAAGATTTGGTATCGCGTTACACACACAGGTAATTGGAGGATCCTTCACACGTGATTATTGCGTCCAAGATGCGGATACTATTACCGCGCCTACAAAAGTTATGAAAATTCTATATTATGCGAGTATGTTGGCTGGTGAATTAGATCCTCCTGAGCTAATTTTGAATGACGAAGGTGAATCAGCTAGTAGCGATAAAAGTACTTCACGATCAGCAATATCAGGACAGATCCCTCAGGTTTCATTTCTATTAATTGATTTAATCTGACACATATTATTTTACAGGACGTCACAATAAATAAAAGTAATATACATTTCAGGATCCATTAGCGACGGAATTAGGAATTACCGCATTGGATGCACGTAAACCTTTCATACCATTTACTGATTTTTACAATGAGCCACTTAGCGATGCCATAGAGATGGACAAAGATTTCGCTTATTACAAGAGCGAAGAGCCACAAAAATTTAGCTTCATGAATTACGCTTTTATTCTTACCCCGGCTACTAAAACTTTGGGCTTGTATTATGATAACCGTATCAGAATGTATAGCGAACGACGTATGAGCTTTTTGCAAACCGTTGTCGGGCAGCCAACTAATCCATATCTCAGATTAAAGGTTTGTTGATTCGAAAATGAACAAAAAGGTGATGAACTTTGAAAAAAAAAAAAGATTAATGTAAATTTTGCTTATGATTTGAACAGGTACGAAGAGATCATTTAATAGATGACGCATTGGTAGAATTAGAAATGGTGGCCATGGAGAATCCATCTGATTTAAAAAAACAATTAGTTGTTGAATTTGAAGGAGAACAAGGTGTTGACGAAGGCGGTGTATCTAAAGAATTCTTTCAATTAGTTGTTGAAGAGATATTTAATCCTGATTTTGGCATGTTTACTACTCAGGTGAGAATTTGCATGACTACAAGTAAACTTATTATGTATAACTCTTTTATTTCTGTCTTATTTCGTTTTAGTGTTGTAATACTTCTTTTTGCGTGTGTTAATGATTTAGTTTTATAAGATATGATTACTGTTTTATTTTAGGAAGACACGCAAATGACATGGTTTAATCCAACATCATTTGAAAGCGACGCACAGTTCACATTAATAGGCATTGTTATTGGTTTAGCAATTTATAACAATGTAATTCTGGATGTACGTTTTCCAATGGTAGTCTATAGAAAATTATTAGGCAGGAAAGGCGGTTTTCCTGATTTAGAAGATTGGAGTCCAACATTGTATCGAACAATGAAAGAATTAATTGAGTATACAGGAGATGACATGCCAGAGACATTTATGCAAACTTTCCGAGTGAGTTACAGGTATGTTTTCGATAAGTTAGTCACGCCAACCAGAATTTTATAAGTATGTTCTCATTGCATCTTTTCTATAGAGATGTGTTCGGATCCTTATCGTTCCATGAGCTCAAAGAAAACGGTGATGAGCTGTATGTCACGCAGGAAAACAAAAAGGAATTTGCTGATCTCTATGCGGATTTCTTACTTAACAAATCTGTGGAAAGACAATTCAACGCTTTCAGACGTGGCTTCCAAATGGTTACAGATGAGAGTCCGCTCGCATTACTTTTCAGACCTGAAGAGATTGAGCAGGTACAATCGTTGATGTAGCGCAAAGAATACATTATATCAAGAGTACACTTATTTTAATAAAATTTATTCAATATATACGTAGCTTGTTTGTGGAAGCAAAATATTTGATTTTGCTGAGCTAGAAGCAGCAACTGAGTACGAAGGTGGCTATACTGTGGATAGCGAAGCAGTACGTAACTTTTGGCGCGTAGCGCATTCCTTACCACCAGAAAGTCAACGAAGACTTCTTCAATTCACTACGGGTAGTGATCGAGTACCTGTCGGCGGTCTTTCGAGACTGAAGATGGTTATCGCCAGACATGGTCCTGATTCTGACAGGTAATATTTACATTACACTCATTGTATTTCACTAATTACTCATTATATATGTATGCACTTATATGTATATTAATGTATATTTTTAGATTACCAATAGCACACACATGCTTCAATGTGTTACTGTTACCGGATTACAGTACAATAGAGAAATTGCAAGATCGCTTATTGAAAGCAATTAATTATTCGAAAGGTTTCGGCATGTTATGAACATGCTTCATCACTTGTCTTTCTTCCACTGTCTTTCGAATGAGATATTCGAAGTACACAATAAGACTCAATTACTTTCGTCATTTTATTCTTAGCTATTTTATTCGGAAATATTTCTCATAATAATCTAAAACCGTGCCAGTGCGCTTAATTATGAAAACATTGCTATGTGCAATATGAATTATCAAAAGGCTCCTAACGTTCTAAAAATTCCAACGAATGATATATCGAATCCTTTGTACAAAATATATGTTCTTGAAAAAATGCTTTGAAACTTGCACCATTGCAAGAATCGCTTGTACCATACTGTGTACTTTTTCTACTGAAATATAGATAACAAAGACCGATTTTGTTGGCCATTCCGAAATGATTAAGGGAAGAAGTGCAAGAGACATTTCGAAACACGACTACAATGAGTGTAAAAACCGAACGAAACTGCATTATAGAAACATATAACTTTAGTAAAACATAGTCAACATAAACAGGATGCGTTTCAGGAACTCATTGGTTATAATTGTTATGTGATTTTACTTGGACATTTTACAATTTTTTTCATTATTGATATGAATGATAACAATGATGTAAATTTTTTTTATCCAAAGAATTTGTTAGCATAAATTATAATTTCTAATCAGTTTATAAATTACAATATACACAAAAATGTAATAAAAAATAATGAAATATTAATTATAAAATATTTCATTAAATTACAGTTGTAATAATGTAATTCATATAATTATAATATATATAACGTTTGTTTGTTTTTTAACTAATTAATTATTTACTAATTATTCACTAGTTAAATGATTGATAAGAGTCAAATTGATATTTGCTTTAACAAAACCCTTTTTTATTGATTTTGATTTAATATACTAAATAAGATAAGTAATAAAAAGGCAGGTTTTTGTTGTTATAAAGTTGTTATACTACTTTTAGATATACCTTTAGCTTCCTAAACGCATCTGATGCTGCAAAGCCGAAAACAACCCTTATACGAAACACATTGAGCTAATGTCACTCTGAACAGACCTTTTTTGTAAAGTAAGGCGTGGGATAGTGGCGCTTTTGTATGTACTTTTCTTTCAATTTCTAACATTTTTCTCATATCTTGCGTCACGATGGTGATCAAGTAGTATCAAATAGAAATTCAATTTATATAAACGTTTATAATAAGCAGCTCTTTAATGGCTGCCAGACATTGTCAGTCGTTTTATTGTTATTCATGTGACAATAAAGCTCTCAAAAAAATGTTGTTTTTATTGTTAGCTCTACAGAAAATTGGGCATTATTGTTCAATTATTTACATCATTCTTTTCTTTCAGCAATCGCAACAATTAATTTTTAATTCTCAATTATACATAGGAACAGTTCATTTGAATCCAAAACAAAAGTTTTAAACAGTAATACAATCTGTGCGATTGTTACTGTAAGATTCTAACAATAAGTTATAGAGATAAAACATGTTGTACCTCTTCTTCTATCAACCACCATAGATTCACTTGCATTCTATACTTTAAACAAAACGTTTTAAAATTTAGAGATAGTTAAGGGTCAAATATATATTATTTAATTATTCGTTTTTAAATATATCTCAAAGTTTGTATATAAAATTTTATAATTAAATATATATATATACATATATCTTCAATTGTTAATTATTAAAAAAGTATATTTTGATAAGAATATAGAACTGTGAGAACTCTTATTCCGATAACTTTCACAATTTTTTAAGGATAGCGAAAAATTATCAAATAGCGTTTTCGGCCCAATTAGGTTTGCATCAACTTGGATTGGAAAACGTTTTGCTATATGTTCTTTTTGACGATGGTGCATGCACTTTCTGTACCTAGTGCAAGGTGCAGAACAATTTACGTTCTATTTGCCGGAACTGACATCATTGCAAAATAGTGCACGCGTTCTATTTCAACGGAACACTTGAAAATTGGTGCATAGGTACAAGAACTTTTGTACCATCTCTTGAGGCGGTGCAGCCGGTGCAGCGTATAGTACACAGGTGAATACGTATAACGAAAATAAAAAAAATGGAAATCGAAAGAAAAGAAAGCATTTTCTTAATAGATAATAATGATAATAATATTAATAATGATAATAATAATATTCATATATATAATAATAATATTAATAATATAATAATAATAATAATATTATAATATTCATATATATTCAATTGCGTTTACCATTATTATTGTGCAATGCAAGAAATGCACCGACTAAATTATCTTCATTCGATGTACTTTCATCATCAGTTTCCATCCTTACGATTTTTTTGGTGCAACTTTATATACCAGTGTATCAAATAGCGTTCTTTTTTAGAACTTGTATTCTCTGTACCGCGTGCACTGTGACGACATTTTGAACTGTACCATGCGTACTAAGTACAAAAAGTTCCTGCACTGTACTTTCAAAAAGAACATACCTGTTGATGTTACATGTTCTACCAATGGAAAGCACAAAACGTCATTAATTCGGGTCCATATTCTGTACATACACATCTACCGACAGTTGTCGGTGTCGATGATTAATGATAGCCAATAGCAAAAATTGTTCTAGGAGAAAAGTGTAGTTCTTATTGGCTATAATAAGGGTGCGGTCCACGTTAAAAACTTCGAAACTTTTGATTGATCAATCAGAAGAAAGAATTATACCAATTGACCAATCAAAAAGTGCTTCAAAGCATTCGTAGCATCAAATGGATCGCAGCCCAACAACAACAACAACGACTCCTTTTATCTCCTTATGTGGAGCATAGGACGTCTATAGACCTCTTTTGTCCGAGGCCTATATTCGTTTCTCGAATCAGATTGTTTTTCGGATTTGTTTCGCAATTACGCGTGTTCCGCGTGACGACACGCCTCGACCTTGCAACTTTGCGCCGCTCTGTAGAGCGTTCTATTTGACGAAATCGATCGCGACACGGCTTCAATTAAAGGTATTTACAAATGCTACAAGTTTTGTCTGAACCGTTTTTCGATAAATGTGGTAGGAAACGAGATATGACCGATCAAAGGCCAATTAACCTTTTTTTTAACCTAAATTTTCGTACTTTTAGTAAAATATTTCGCGAACTATCCATCGTAGAGAAAAAAGTTATAAAGATAACTTGTAGAGCATGAAAAAACCTACAAAATGAGCTATTATAACTTCAAAAATCTTCAATAGAAGCCGAGTTATTCAAAAAACAAATTTTTTGGGGATTTTTAAGCGTAGCAAATTTGCCTCTTCCTTAATCACTTCGAAAACTTAGAGTTAATCTTTTTTAGACCCCCCCCACATGCCAGAAAAAGAAAATCGCTTTTTCCAATTTTTGCAAGGCAAAATCGATTTTTCCGACAATTTGACTGGATTATTTAATTATTATCTTTATTATTTTTCCTTCTCTAACAGATTAAATTGACCCAAGAAAACACGCAATTTAAGATGGGAGGATGTTCGAAAAGCGATTAAATCTTTCCACCAAGCAGACGACAAGGTACTGGAAGGAATCTGTTTTACCGACCCGTTCAAGACGGAAACGCGTATGCGCTGCGCTGTTAGAAGAAGCATTCTGATTATTCTGTTATTCGCACACGAGTCGAAATTAAGTTCATTGTAAATCCTTCGCATTATTAAAAGTTAGCCGAATTGAATCAAGTCCACGTGTATTTATTTTCACGGTCATTATATCCTGGTTGCAACAGGCTCATTAAACGCGAAAAATCATCGCGTTTGGGCGCACGTGGGATTGAACTCGGGTCTACAAATCGCGAGTCAATCGCACAGAGCGGTGAGCCACTCGACGCCACGGGATCGCAGCCCAGTAAATGTTTATATGCTTTAGGCCCGATTGCCAACATGATTTCGATTTTAAGCGAAACTTAAACTGTCTCTGTCCCTCTTTCGGCTTTAAAACGAGATAGAGTTTTAAGGCCCGGTTGCACCAACACTTCTTGATTTTAAGCGAGACTTAAAACTCTATCTATCTCGTTTTAAAGCCGAAAGGGAGACAGAGACAGTTTAAGTTTCGCTTAAAATCGAAATCACGTTGGTGCAATCAGGCCCTAAGTCGCTTAAAATCAAGAAATGTTAATACATACAATCAAGCTTTAGAGTGCTATCCCATGACAGTCGAAAAGTAATGCAACCAATCATATCAATGCGTTACATGAATGTGCTGAACATAAATAATGCTGATTAGTCGTATTTATTTGAGTTAACTAAAATTTCAACTGTCATAGGGAAATACCCTTTATTTCTAGAGATAATTTTATCTATCAGATATCTCTCATATATTCCATAAATAAAATATCTGAGAGATGTCTAGAAAATATCTCATGGATAAATTATCTAGAAGCAATCTAGAAGTAAAGGAATGGTCATTGCTTGATTCTACCACTTGAATCTCCGAATCTATTATAAGAGGTAGTTCATATGAATTGATCAATTCGGACTGTTTGAAGCCAGCTCCTCTCTACTCCGGAAGTTCAAGAAATAGAAAAAACAAAGGTCAGCAGAGATCTACAGCTTTTTTAAATTCAGTAGTGAACTTTTCATCCAATATTTGTGTAAATGTATTAAAAAAAAGAACATATTATTCAATACGAAAGAGCGACATGGTATACTCCGATTTCGCTCGAATAAACGAAGAACATAGTGACGTGGAATAATCGAAATTGCGTCAGACAATCTCATTCTACATTGTATTGTCAATGGTATAAGAATATTCTGGAAAGATTCATCGAATATACAAAGGAAAAAATAATTTATATGTGAGAAATATACAGTATTATTTTTTGTTTTACAGATATATATAAAATTTTGTTAAAATCTGACAGTTATTGAGATGTTTTGTTTCAGTTGTTTCTTTTTTATAAATCATATTAAACATTCATAAATATAATTACAAACTCTCTTCTATCTAATTGCAATATGTGTTATTATCTTATATTTTATAAATAAAATATTTTGTGTATTTCAGTTATAAGATGGCAGAAATTACAAAAAATTACATTAGCACATTACAAGAGCTGTCAACGAAAAAAGGATTTGTACCTATTTATAATTTTTCCGAAAATATTAGTGATTGCAAAATACAGTTTATATGTCACGTGATTTGTAAAGAAATGATAATATCTGGTACAGGAAGAAACAAAAAAGAAGCCAAGCATGATGCTGCAAGAAATATGCTATTGGCTACAAATAATCTAATTTCGTTCCCAGTAGTTACTTCATCAATTACAAACGTACCACAAAATCCTACAACAGTTTACAGTACTCCAAATGAACAGATACTACAAAATCCTGCAAAAGTTTACAATACTCCAAATGAGCACGTACCACAAAATCCTACAACAGTTTACAGTACTCCAAATGAACAGATACTACAAAATCCTGCAAAAGTTTACAATACTCCAAATGAGCACGTACCACAAAATCCTACAACAGTTTACAGTACTCCAAATGAACAGATACTACAAAATCCTGCAAAAGTTTACAATACTCCAAATGAGCACGTACCACAAAATCCTACAACAGTTTACAGTACTCCAAATAAACAAATACTACAAAATCCTGCAAAAGTTTACGATACTCCAAATGAGCACGTACCACAAAACCCTGTAAAGGTTATCGATACTCTAGATGACTACTTTAATTACATTGGAATGTTACAAGTAACTTTCATGAGTCATTTGTCAAATATTATAGTTTAAAAACTAATTATCAGAATAATACAATTTTTATTCTATGTACAGGAGCTTTGCCAACAACATGAAATATCAATGAAAACGCCTCAGTATAAACTTCTCCATGAGGATGGATTACCTCACTCGAAAATATTTGTTGTAGAAGTCAGCTTGGGATCACTATGTGAAACAGGCTCGGCAAAATGTAAGAAGACTGCTAAACAATGCGCTGCAAAAAAAATGCTACAACGTCTGAATCCAGATATAATATTTGATAAAAACACACGTAAGACCGACGTGTATAAGGAGATACTTAAGGATAATATACAAGAATTAAGTACCAAAATAATAGAATGTGCTAACATTAAAGAAGATACTTTATCAGAGGACAAGAAACGATCAGAGGACAAGAAACGATCAGAAGAAGCAGAGTCGCTCTATTTGAAATCTAAAAAAATTAGTACAATCAATAAAGAAATCAATCCCTTATCACTCAATAACTTACATTTGTTATTTAAACAGAATTACTCGAATAAAATTCCAAATAGTTTGAAAGAAAAAATGCAGATTATAAAGGACAAATACTTTGATCGTTCAGATATCATGACTCGGATCAGAAAAGAGATAGAAACAGTATTAAAAGTTGAGATACAACAAATCAATGCATGCAGCAAATCAAAGAACCACTTGATATGCTTACGCTTGTTATCCGAACCTTGTATTACGCAATTCGGCATAAGTGAGAGTATAACTATAGCAGAGTGTCGCGCAATGTATAATCTCATAGAAGCTATTTTAATTTTTATTAATTAATTTTGAACGAGTTTGAATGTTCTAATTTTATATGTATGTATATCAGGGTTGGGTAAATTATTTTTTTTTTTTTTTTTTAACTAAGTTAAGTTAAAATTAACAACATTGAAAATTTAACTTAGTTAAGATACAAGTTAATGTATAATGAAATTAATTTAATTAAAAGTTAAGTTGATAAAAAAATGTAATTGAAAAGTTAAAAGTTAAAAATTTTTTTTTCATGATTTTTCATTGCGTTTTTGCATAAAACCTCACACTCTTATTATTAGAACCGAATACCATAAATGCAGCAGCAAACTACAAGTGACTATAAATTACTGCAAGCTGAAAGTCCTGCAAGTTAGAACCAGTGATGCAAACTCGTGTCTGCTTGCGGACAATAAAGAGTCTCTACTTGCAGGTACAGATCCTATAATAAGAGTTTGAGGTTTTGTGCAAAAATTCGCGAAGGCGCTGATCGTGTGCTGCAAGCTGGCCGGAATTCGTATCTTTGGCTCGTATTGTGTCTGACACTTAACTTTAAAAAAACAATAATAAAAAGTTATTAGTTACTGATAAAATGTAACTAAAAAAGTTAAAAAATTAGGAATCTAAAATGTAACTAATTGTAAGTTAAGTTAAAATTAATTAACTTTTTAACTTAACTTTTAACTTTTTAATTTAGCACTACCCAACCCTGATGTATATATATATATATATTAAATTCAGGAATTATCAGGGTCTACATATAAATATGAATGACAATTTGTTTATGATTACAAATATTTTACAGTTAAGATGCTGGAGTATCTTGTTTTATCATTACTTACTTAGTTAAAGACTCGTTTCTCTTAATTGCATTTACGGATGAAAAAATCCTTCTGCATAATTAAAGTATCGACAACAATGAATTGCGCTAGCTACATTTCAATACGAAAAACGGAAAAAAAATTTAGTTTCGTTATCGGCTTCTCACATAATGTGTCGAGTCGACTGCAGAAGCCGATAACAAAACTGTAAGTTTTTTATTTTCTCCGTTTTTCGTATTGAAATGTAGCTAGCGCAATTCATTGTTGTCGATACTTTAATTATGCAGAAGGGTTTTTTGCATCCGTAAATGCAATTAAGAGAAACGAGTCTTTAACTAAGTAATGATAAAACAGGCACTCCAGCATCCCCTTAAGTATGTCCTAAGATGCTAAAGCGGCCCTCTGATTGGTTCGTAACTCCTCAAAACTGAACTTAAGACGGTCTTAAATATAAGAACTGACTATGAATACCGACCTATATCTCTCGATATATATACACGGCTGTATACATATATGTAACTTTGTTTACACCAAGCACTTAATACACATACTAACTAGTGTAACTTTTTATTAAATTATTTTAATTTTGGCGATAAACATAATAGCTCTTTAATTAATCTAGATACTGATTGTATCAGCTTAATACACCTTTCTTTAAATAAATTGCTGAAATTGAGATAATTTAATAGAAAGTTATACTAATTTTAGTACACAAGTATCAAGCACTCAGAATTAGAATTCATAAACTATGATATGTACGTGTTATGTGTATAACATATAAACATATATATATATATATATATAAACATATAAACATATATATATATATATATATATTCTAAGATTTATCAGCTTATGATTTCTAAAAAATTTAAATTTAACTTTCAGAGTTAATAAAATTTTACATCAGAAATTATAAAATGGGAGATCTTAGAATACTTTAGATTTCATATATGTATAATATGAAAAATTCTAAAAAAGATGTAAACTTCCTCAGCACTTTTGAAAAATATTCCAATTATATTTAAAAAACACCTACAAATTTTTTTTTTAATTAGAAAATTATTCAGAAATTCTGAAAAATTCTCAAATTTGCATAAAAATTCTGAGAAAAAGATTTATTAGTGTGTATATGTATGTATAAGATTACAATAACAGATTGTTATCTTTTATTCAATAAAATAAATTAAAAGTACTAATTATGTGTGTGAACACAAAAAATTATTGATATTGCACCAATCAAAGATATATTCTATCACAAAATTGTTAAATTATAGTTCTTGGTACACTGCACTCGTACTTAAAATATAATAGATGTTGTCCTAGTTCACAATTGCTGATTTCATATTTACACAAAATAGCAAGTTTCTAAGTTTCAGCAATGTGTGTATGTAAGATACGCATATTAATTTAATTATAATTGTTTTGATGTTTATTATTTTATGAACATATTGCTGAAATTAAGACGATTTCATAGAAAGTTGGTACGAATATTAAGATCGATGTAAATTAAGACATTAGAAGCTTAACAAAAGCGAGAATATTTAATTATTAGTATTGTACAATCACTGTAGTCTAATGCACCGATGAAGAACTATCACTTCTTACACACATGCACACACACCACGTACACACACGCGCGTTACTTTTAACTATTTATTTTAGGCATATTCAGCCGATAACGAACTCACAGTTAAAACAGTTGAGTGAGCGTTCGCTGTTATTATTCTTTTAGATCATCCAATCAAATTTTAGGTCTAGAAGAATACATCAATAGCAGCGATCACTCATTTAACTATTGAAGTCTGCTGAACGCAGCCATTATGTGTCGTTTGGCGCCAAGCTTTGCTTTTGCTTTATTCCGTTACTGTTTTGTTTACAAAGTGTAGTGCAGTACTGCAGTGTACATTTTAGTTGAAGTTTATTATCATTTATTATAGGAATATATCATAACTTGAAAATGTCAGATATACGAATGCTGGGGAAGCGATTAACACAACGCATCGGTCAAGAGGCGATCGTGCTTGGCAGAATTACGGAGGTATGAAATGTTTTTTAGCTTAGGTTAGTTTATACAGTTATATAGGTTATGGTGATCATCAGCATTAATATTTTACGGAACAATAATCATTTTTACTACATTTTATTTTAATAAATATTAATTATCTTACTAACTAAACAATTTTTAATATATATTATTAATATATTTCCTAATAAAGTTGATCAGGATTTGAGAACAAATTTTATTTTTAAAAAGTAATATAAAAAATCAGCTAAACTCAATCTACTCTATTAATGTTACATATTAATTTGTTACATGGTATTGCACTTGATAAATCTTTTATAATTTTGTGTTAATGATTTACGTGAGTAAAATACGTTTGGGACAATTCGTAGAAAAGTTCTGATGGTAAGAGTGCAGAGATCATGACAACCGACGACGTTCGAATTAACATGACGTTTGTCGAGCCACTTGAGAATATATCGGGTTACATAGAGGCACGTGGTACGGTGAGGTCAAAATCTACAATGTCCTGCAACAGCTTTGTATGTTTTTCTCCAAGTATGACTAAAGACTTTGGTGAGTAAAACATTCTCTCTTGTCATCATTTTTCTAGCAAAAGCGTCAACCATATTTTTAACAAAAGTATTTGCTGTAGATTCAAATGCCTATAATACAATGGTGAATGTGCGCTGTGCAGTGGGGAATCAATTAGAAGGAGTGTTCTATGGAGATTAAGAATCAGTTAAAAGGAGTGTTCTAAACAAAAAGCCAAGAAATTTACATATACAAATTGTGTTTACTATGTTTCATACAGTTTTCTTTTTACATTCTGTTAGCTTGTTTGGTATATATTCCTATCATTAAAATAACAAGGAATGCTGCAATATAAAAGAAAAACATGCATTCCTTTGTATATACATAAAATTGATTCAGTGGACCTCATAAGTATACAAAACATGCAAAATTTTATAATTATATAATAACATTATTTCAATAGTAATTATATATATATATATAAGAATATTTAAATTTTTCAATTATACCTATGTCACAGTTGCATTACGCGTGTAATCCAAAGATGAGCAGCGACAATTGCAAGACGTTACAGGACATTCAGTATGTTGTCTGAAACATACCAGGTACAAAAATGAATAGCGTTGCATTTATAGCAATATATCGACTTTTGATTATATTTTATTTGCGCACAATCTAAGGAATTGAAAAATATATATAAATATTTATATAAAAAATAGCTGCTTTCCTTTTATACAGGTGTCGCTCTATCTTTGTTTTTCATCAAATGCGACAAAAGATAGAACAATGTTTGTGTCAACTGCAGTAAAAATCCGCTTTGAATAAGGCGTTTTTATTTATATTATATTATTCACATATATTAGCTGATTTTCACTTATTTAACCTACATTTTATTAATTAACGTAATTTATATGACTCAGGTCAATATAAATGCGATCTTGTATCCTTACCGAAACCACTGAGCTATATGTTCGCTATGTCCTCCATGTTTACATGTTAAACACCATGAAAACCAACTATTAAATTCCGTAAGCTTGGCATTGCATTCCTCGTTTCTGGTACCACCAGGACTAGGAGCTGTCTGCAGTCCGCTGACGGTGCCTATGTGCATCAAGCATATTGCGCAACGTGGTAAAGGTTTACGACAATTTGGGCACGCTGTCATCTGTAATTAAAAGAAATATTAAGAAAAGACTTATACCATCAAAAAACTCCAGATCTGATAAATGTATTAATGATTCACATACGAAAATCTAATCAAACAGAAATGTACCTTTAATTTGTTAGGAGTACTGCCTAATCTGCCGAATGGAACTCTCGTCCTGCTTAGTCCTTGCATGGAAGCAGATATACTTTTACCGCAAAAGTGACAAGATATATGTATTTGTTGCGGCGGTCTCTCTTGTGGTGTCGAGGACCTCGTGACAATATCAAATTTGGCTCTTTGAAACCATAATTTCCACGCGTTTAAGAGATGTCTGTAACTGTAACAGCAACATGCAGAACGTCTGATCATTCGATATTTATAAGAGAGCCGATGCGTGACTTTTATCACACAGCGATCGATTGATAATCTGCAGGTTTTAAATTCAATTTCGATCCTTGTTTCATGTTTTTACAGAAGATTGGAAAATTGAAGATTGTAAATAAATGAAAGAGAAAATAATATAATCTGTTTCGGGAATAATTCCATAAAAGATTTATGAAAGAAACTTGATTGTACCTTGCAATCCATACTTGAACTTGATTCTCTTGAAGCAACTTAGGCGGAAAAGTTCTGATAGCAATAAGAGTACAACTCTGAACATCTGAAGTGATTTCCAAGTATTTACTCAATAACTGTATACTTTCCATACTCGCACCTGAAGTACAACAATGCGTTACAAATGAGCACATAATTAATATTGTATATTCATAAAAATACAAAACATTCGAGTGACAACCTGTAACCAAGAAGCCCGCTAGATCTCCATCTTCAATTACTTTCTCAGTCAATTTTTTCAAATACTCGTGCAGTTTATTATCCGATAAGAACATGAGAGCAAATGCTACTCGATCTTCGACAGCCATGCCATTTTCATTCTAGAACATAGATTTAATTATTGAACACCTCGTCAATGATCCATTATTTATACATACTTACAAGTACACTTTCATAGGAATCGTTATCGGCGGTCAAAAAACCAAATGTTGCTCTTAAATAAGGATCTGATAACTGAGATTTAGATTTCTGACACGACTCTCTCCATAATGTAGTACTTTCTTCAGAGAAACCTGACAGTGCCATAGCCACCATATTTAGAATAGCTGTTTGTTTTTTGCTGGCCCCTCGGTTTAAGATATCTATAGCTTGTCTTAGGCAGAGATTAAATACCGCAAATGCGGCTGCTTTTGCATATGCGCCTTCCTTCTCTAGCTTCTCTAGATACGCATTATCATATGCTGTATTAGTCTCTCTATCAAATCGCAAACCGCACAGGAGAAGACATCTTTCTCTGTCCGGTGATCTACGATCGGTGTTGATCAAAATGACATTAGATGAAAATACTATAATACTCATATTTTCTGAATATTTGTATGTACTCAAACTGTACCTGTAAACTTTTGTCATATAGCCAGTACCTATATCCGTCCATGGACGATGGACCACTTCCGTTTTCAAACCATTGACTGGATTTTGTTGATCCAATTTCAAAACTGTCCTATTTAAAAGTTGGAGGCATTACGTTTATACATATATACTTCCAACTATAAGGCATTATAATTTTACCTCACACCAGGATGCTTATTATCAGGACTCTGTATAGTGCCGTCTTCTACTAAAGAGCGACTAAGGTACAACCATTGCCATAAATTCTTTAAAGTTTCATTTTCGGCTATATCGCCATTGTGAGCTAACTCCGGCTGTAAACGTACGTACATATAACTTTATACTGATTAAATATCATTAATAATAAAATTAAAGAAAAAGAGGCAAACAAAAAACTGAAAGCAAAATAAAAATCTATTAAGGAAATATCAAAATTATTTTCATTAGCTCTATTTACTTACAAACAAACCATATTCGAACAAAGCACGCCTCTTAGTTAAAACCGAGATATCATCTAGTTCTTTATAAACGCTATCCTCACTGTGTATATATTTAAACGATTTAAAAGCGCAATTCCACATGAGGCATGACCGAGCAGACCAATTCAGTGTTATTCTTTCAGATACTGTATAATCGGTTACGCCTGAGTAATAAGAACACTATAATAATCTTGAACAAAATTAGAGGATTATATATTGTAAATAAAATATCATCAAATACCTTGCAGCGATATTGCCAACAATCGATTCTCATCAGTCGGATGCCATGAGAAACTTACGGGACTGTGCCATGGTGGTAGAACTACTCTTTCTAAAACACCAGGCTCAGTATCCTCTGCTCCACAGTACTGAATGTCGAATAGATGCAAGCCAACTACAAAATAACAACATGCATTTCACTTTTTTTGTCACTAACAGCTTTTGAAAATATTTCTGACGTTAATTTATAAAAATAACTATAAATTATAGAAATATAGTTTAAAACTGCAATATATATACCTGAATCTTTTTGTAATGTGCCAATTAGATTTCGTCTAGTGGGACACCACAGCACCTTTGTAACATGCCGTAGCGGCATTATAGTAACGATCGGTTTCTCAAAACATCGAGTGTCCCAAATTGTTATCAAATTGTCGACATGTGAAAGTAGCTGATAATTATTATGCGGATTTACCGACAGATTATATATCGCTTTTGTAGGAGTAACGTTCACCATTTTTGCAGAATCTAAAAAAATTTAAAGAATATCAACAATGTACATTAACGAATCATCAATTGTATCTTTTAAGAGTGTACCTCTGAAATCTATAACTTTCAACTGTTTGTTATTAACACCGAGAGCCAAACATTTTGATTCATGTTTAAACCAAGCGGCGGAATGTACAGTTTCTGATATACCAGCTTCTATTATTGGTCGTTCTGAACCTTTTGGACAATGATGCACATCCCAAAGCAGTACAGAGTGCTCCTTGCTGTGTTTATCTAGACCTGACATGATCAGATGAGTTTCCACAGGATTCCAAGCAACAACGTTGCATGATCGCATGTATTTTGGAACTGAAATTTTATAATATTGATAAAAAATATTAAATAATGTGTATCGTCAAGACATTAATATTGTTCAATAACAATGTAACATAATGAGCCCTACAAAACTCTCTGCCCACCAAGCCCTGGTAATCAAACTCTGGCGGACTAAGAGTGCTCAGAACTATCTTTCCATTCGCATGGCCACTGGCTACAATTTCTGGCTCTGGTTGCGGATATATATCAACGCATTTTGCATAACTGTTGATGGTAACTGAGCAGACCAGTTCTGCAATGGAATTCTCTGAGATCTGTAGATCTGTATTAAAAAAAACATGTGTATGTATATATATATGTACATATTATATATGTTTTATATACAAGTATAAAACATTTATTAAAGTGTAAATGTAGTGTGGCATTGGAAATAAACTTACAAGTTTGATCATTCTCCCGTACGCTATTATCACGCGGTCCAATCTCATAAAGGTTCAATAACGCGTCGCTATCCCATGTGATAAATCGGTCCGAGTGAAAGGGGGACCATAGCACGTCCCATTTAGGGCGGCTCATCGTTCACTCTGCCTCGTTCACGCTTCTGTCATAAAGCTGTGGAACATCACGTTACTTCGCACCCGTCAAAACATTGTATGTTGAAACACCTAATGTTGAAACGAATTACGAAACGTTACGTTCGACGGTGCACGGCCGCACGTATCGTGATTGTAATTCTATCGCGCAATATCCATCCAATCTATCGAAATGTCAAAGAAACATCCGTGTTATCCTCTATTACGTTTATATGATTATTTGTACTTTATGAAACATGCCCTTTGAATGTTTATGTTTATCATGCCTCCCCGGCTCCCGTCCCTTCTCACGGAAATCAACCTTTTACGCGCTTACCCCCTCTGCTCTTCTGGCCCATTAAAGTCTGTTCGTGTTGTTTGAAATCCCGAAAAATTTTTGAACTTAAAATGAGATAGATATATACATATTCGGGCGTTGAAAAGAGAGAAAGCGAAGATGCTGAACGTAAAAGTGCAAGCAATACGAACAGACTTAAGGGCCAATTTCACCAATGTCGGTTAATCTAACCGACGGTTAAAGTGTCAGTCGTGATTGGTTCATTCTGGTCAAAGACAAATGCGATTGGATAAATTCCATTGGAATTAACCGTCGGTTAGCTTAACCGACGTTGGTGAAATTGGCCCTTATAGTAACTTTTTACGTCCAATAGCAGCATCTATCTCCTAGATATAAAAGTGTCGCCAACTACAACCTCTGATAGTGAGAATTGTTCCGACAAATCGCGCAACATGGCGAATTGGCCCTTATAGTAACTTTTTACGTCCAATAGCAGCATCTATCTCCTAGATACAAAAGTGTCGCCAACTACAACCTCTGATAGTGAGAATTGTTCCGACAAATCGCGCAACATGGCGGCTCTTACTGGAAAAAACAGTGGAAACGTTAAACGCTGTGACTTCAAAAGAAAGCACGATTCATGTGTTTACGTTGCCCATCATTTACATTTTTTTATAGCCAATTGTAGCAACAGTGCTCGAAATATCTCCTGAATATCTCGAAACAGCGCTTGATGGAGTGCGACTCCGAATCTCGGTGAAGTCGGATTGTAAGATCACAAGGTCGAGAGAATTCCTTAGATACGCAAAATTTCAAGTATCATCACACGTCACATCGATGCATCTCGCCCGCGTTCTCTATAAAAATGCAAACCGACACGATAGCAGGCAATGCGACAAAACGCACTTGCCTCTCCCCCACATCGCTCAGTTACGTCAGTTACGTCGCGTTCATTCTCGGCATAAGAAAGTAAGAGAAAGATAAAGATAAAGAGCCAGAGATGAATTACTTAAATTTCACTCGAGAATTTCTAGAGGACAAACTCCAAGACTCGGACATGTGACTGATGTGACTTCAGCGCGACAATCAGCTCTTATCAGTGATTCCAGATCAATCTTAGGCTAAACGTTCTACGTCGCGTTAACAATTGATTTTAAAAAAAAAAGGATCAAGTGCGTCGTGAAGTAGGAAACAAGAGTAAAGATAGAAAAAACGATACGAGGAGGTGGGAATATTAAAAAAAAAGTACGCATATAGGTGGAGAGGTGGGTGACACGCGTCATTTACTGGTCATTTACTGCCATGCTCGCGCCCCACCGTGCCCTCCAGCCGTACGCGCATTTTATAAGGACTGTACACTCGTTACAGTCTGCCACTTACTACGGTGTCACGTCATCGTCGTCGCTGTCGTCCCCGCTCGCTGTGCGAGAATCCGATTGTCACCGTCGCCACCTGCTGCAACATCCGTCATTGGCAGAAAGACTCGTGAAGCACGTTTTCGGCGCCTCATTCGTGACAATGGCAAAAATCAAGGTAAATACGAATCAACCTGTCTGCTCCAAAATGACATTGTCTCGTCAGGGAGGTCAGTCACGTAACCCTTTCTCTCTAGAACGGAAACGCGAAAGATGAAATTCTTGCGTGTGGATAAGTTCATAATAATTTTCACTTTTCACATTTCTAGAGAAGGTGTTACATAATTGATGTCCTGGGGCGGGGTTAAAAAAGTAGGAGGAGGGATTTAAAACCGGTATATAATAATCCCGATTTCCATCGCTTCAAAGCGTGTGAAAGTGGACTTTAACACCAATGTCTGACGTTTTATTTCATTAATATAAAACTCATGAATATTATAGCTAATTTTGAACATATAAATATTATAAAATTCGTATATATATATATATATATATATATATAGAGCAATTAAAAATATTTAAATACTGTATATTTAAAATAAATATTGAAATATTGAGTTTTTGATATAAATTGTAGTGTTTCAAAAAGATCAATTTTTAATTAATATTAATTTACAAAATGGAACTTATGTCTAAAAAGAGTTTGTCCAGAAGGATAAAAATTTATTAAGTATTCTCGTTCTGTTTTGATTTTGAAGTAATCTTGGAAATATTTTGTAACCTTTAGACAGGTCCAGTTGTTGACATTCTTGGCGATGAAATGACACGTATCATATGGGATTCGATTAAGGAGAAACTCATTTTGCCTTACTTAGACATCGAATTGCATACATACGATTTGGGCATCGAGAATCGTGATGCTACAGATGACAAGGTGACAGTAGAATGCGCGGAAGCAATCAAGCGTTACAATGTTGGCATCAAGTGCGCTACTATCACGCCCGATGAAAAACGGGTAGAGGAATTCAAGCTGAAACAGATGTGGAAAAGTCCGAATGGCACTATCAGGAACATCCTGGGCGGCACGGTATTCCGCGAGGCGATCATCTGCAAGAACATACCGCGTCTAGTAGTCTGCTGGAAGGAGCCAATCATTATTGGCAGACACGCGCACGCCGATCAGTACAAAGCTACGGATTTCGTGGTGCCGGGTCCAGGTAAACTAGAAATTACGTGGACTGGCAATTCCGGCCAGAAGATCCAGTACACCGTTCACGATTTTCAAGGTCCTGGTATCGCCCAGGCTCAATACAATACCGACGAGAGCATTCGCGCTTTCGCCCACAGCTCATTCCAATACGCACTGTCGCGTAATTATCCACTATACCTGTCCACGAAGAACACGATCCTCAAGAAGTACGATGGTCGCTTCAAGGATATATTCCAGGAGATCTATGACAAGGAATACAAACAACAGTTCGAGGCGAAGAAGATATGGTACGAACACCGGTTGATCGATGATATGGTAGCCTACGCCATGAAATCCGACGGTGGTTTTGTATGGTCGTGTAAGAACTACGACGGTGATGTACAGTCGGATTCGGTGGCACAGGGCTATGGCTCGTTGGGCATGATGACATCGGTCCTCATATGTCCGGATGGTCGCACGATTGAAGCCGAAGCCGCCCATGGTACAGTTACCCGACACTACCGTCAGTATCAGCAGGGCAAGGAGACGTCCACTAATCCGATCGCGTCTATTTTTGCTTGGACCCGCGGCTTATTACATCGCGCTAAACTTGATGACAATCCACGTTTGCGACACTTTGCCGAAACGTTAGAAAAGGTCTGCATCGACACCATCGAATCTGGTTTCTTCACCAAAGATCTCGCCATATGTATCAAGGGTATGAACAATGTCACCAGGTCTGATTACCTCGAGACATTCGAATTTATGGACAAGCTTGCTGATAATTTGAAGAAACAACTCAAAGCGTGACTCGTTGATGACAAAGGACGTAGCCTACGGGCCAAGTATTAAGTCATTACGTTGTAATGAAAAGAAAGAAATGTTTACGTGGTTACGGGAAAAAGCTAGATTTCATTGAGCATATATTATATATTTACATTTATATATAATTACATGCATATAAAATTGTCACAGTTACGTCAAATTTTTTTCTGTTTCACGCCACATCGTACGATATTACGCTCGATTAATCTTCGAGGCATTAATCAGACTATTCGTTTTACAAAACGTCATAAACTGATTGCCTCATATTTTTCTCGATAGCTATGGAATATATTAAGTCATATATTAAGCAATATAGATATAAAAAGCAAGATAACGTTGATATTGGCTAATGATTGTACAATTATTCAATCCAGCAAAATAATCGATGCTCTAAATTATTCTTTATCGTAATTGCATTTTGAAATGTAGAATTTATACGTCGAACTACAAATGAACAAAGTAATTTAATCGAGCAACAGTTTGATAAAAAAATAAAGGTATAAAGGATATTTATATAAACAACATTGTATAGATTTTTTAAATAAATTTTTTAATCATACAATAGTTAATGTAAATTAATATTATACATAAGTTTATATTAAGACACCTTGTGCATCATTTTGCATTAATATAGTTCTCTCGATGAAATTAAATCCTTGGAAAATTAAAAAGTACAAATTTTTAGGATGAAAACTTTATTTGTTAAATCGCATTTTCTTAACATTCCGCGATCCAAAGACATTCTCAAGGTACATTATATAGATGTATTCGGTATCATTAATATAACATTAAGCTTTTGGAATAAAAAAGAAAATACGTCGCATGATCTATCGCGTGGCGAACAACAACTAATCAGTAAAGTTTGCAATCAGTTATCAACTGTCGTGATTACTTAATTTCGTCCGAGTGGTATGAACAAATGTTATGCTAACATTAAGATAGGGATTTTCGTTTCGCTGCAACTGCAACCCAAGCAAAAACGATGGAAAACATAATTATCTTTGACGTTGCATAATTTATAAAATTACGTATACATGTACTCTAGTCTTAACGTTATCAGCAAGATGTATGGAAAAGAAACGATAATGAGACCAACTGTTTCTTATGCAAACCGATATAACGATCTATTCTATTCAAATTTGTCAAAATAAAAGATCCTTGAACGAACATTGATTAGCGAATCACTTCGACCAAACTCCAACTTGTTAAATGATACTGTGTCATTTTGTTAACATGCAGAACAGAATTATTATTTTCTTATCGTTTAACATGTATTTATTTGTTTGTTGTCGCTTGAAAATAAAAAATTAGAGACGGCGAATTATTTATGTAGTTGGAATTTTTTGCAAGCTATTTCACCGATCAAATTAATTGGAGTTTGGTCGAGATTGTCGCAAAAAATTTTAATAATTAGAATAAATAAAAAAAAATTACTATAATATATGGAAACGTTAATTTTTTATATTAAAAAATGCACGAAAATCGTGATTTTATGTATTTTTAAATTTTTATAGTTTTCTATAGATAAATTATAATCTTTGTTTCATTGATCTTATTACTTTATTTTGGTAGAAATAAACTTCCCAGGTATAAATATTCCAAATGTTTCTATTTATATCAGCAAAGATCAAATCAACTAAATATGTGGCTATTATAGAAGACAAATATTTTACACACACACAAAACGACTTGTTATTTTTTTATGATACTCCATCAATAAATTTGGTAAAATCTCTAAAAATCTCGACATTGATAGTCTAATGAATCATGGAAAAATTCGTAAACCTCTTAAAACTCGATCTTTATAAATTCTTTATATATTATATACGAGAATTTCAAGTTCCCGTCTTATGTAATAATCGCGTATCGCGACTTATTAGCCCGTTACATTACATGAAGATTGAGGATTGCGAATTAAAGATTAATTCGACCAATTAGAATGAAACTTATTAAAATTATCTGAATGTCTAATTTAATCTCTAATGCAAAATCCTTATATAATCTCTAATTCGCAAGCCTTTATTCTTGTTTAACATTCGATAAACAACAAAAATGAAATGAACATCGCGAGTGGAACGTATTCAATATTCTAATCATTCTAATGTTCTGAAATATATGTTGTGTCATCATGTTTTGCATCAACAATGTTCCAATTTATTGCTCGATCCACCCGATACATTCAACGATTCAACTCGCGTTTTATATACGTGGAGACAATTTGATAAGTCAATGACTTCTATTTTACTTTTGTTCTACTCAAATTTTATTTAATTTATAATATCGGTCCTTTGAAAAAATCACTGACTTCTCAAACTGCTCACGTATGTACATATCATTGGATGATAATAGCGAATTGGCGAAACGTGAGTCGATATCATCAACGAGTTACTTTATCAACACCGTGATGCACTTCGCTTTTATCCACCGAGTTCACTGCCATGTGAAACATATCCGAGATAAGATATCTCCGTTTTAGAAGAAAAATTATTCAGAAAGAGTATACACATATAGCAAATAATACAGATGGATTAAATAGAATGGGATTTGATTCAAGGATATTTATAAAAATTAATTATCAGCCGGTTTAAATTATTGTTACTTTCGATTTCCGTCATCGAAAAAATTAAATGTCTTTCATGTGCTTTATCGCATATCTACCACGCATCGAATTATTACGTAATTTGTCCAATACCTCTGCGATCAAATCTCTTCGATCGCATAAATGCAAAACAAATATTTGTTCTCTGTTACAGATATAATTGAATTTCTATGAACAACTCGTCAATGTCAGTTCGATTGTGTATTCAGCTCTCTCGGGACTAAACATTCGTGCATTAACCCGATCACCTTCGTTCACTTCCAATGAGCAGGAGTTAAAAGTATACAGTTAAAAGTTTATCAATAAATTCAAATAGAATATCATAGTATATCAATTAACTACGTCCGCTTGATTAAACTCATATATCATGTTCAGCACAACCTATTGATATAATCCGATAAAAGATTGCCAATAGAAAAAAGATGTTATTAAAATATAAAATACCATTTTAATGAAATATGGTGTACCTCTGAGATTTTAGCCACGTCTCATCATATTCTATTGCTGAATTTTTTCTGTAGTCGACACAAAATGTCATCATTATTCTATTCTCCCAGAAAAAACTGCAATGGAAACGAACCGTCGTTAGCTTGTTTCCTGTCGGCTTAATTGCTGTCAGATTCTATTATATAACATATCGCCTTTCGATTATAACAGAGCTAGATTTCACAAATTTCGAAAAATTTGTTTTCAATACATTGCTGAGTATATCTGAAGAGATAGACAATCTATATACATTATGTGTTACTAAAGTTGAATATTATATTAATAATATTATACGTCAACAATCAAACGACTAATTAACAAATGTCTGCGTTCTTCGGTCATCCCCAGACTTTGGACTCAGTGTGACAGTATAATGAAAATTGACGCAGAGGGCTGGCACGATCTCTGATAAAATTCCTCTTCGTCATTTTCATACGCTGCATACATTCTTTCCAGCGTATATTCTTCTCAATGGCGTCGCGAGACACGTGCACGCGCGCCTCTCGGCAGGTAAGAGGCACGCGTTTGCGTAACGCCCTATTGCGCACACGCACACATCCGTGCTGTTATCGCGACCGTTGCGCGATGCGCCTCGCTCCGAAAGGTCGCCTCTTCCGACACGACGTTCGTCCGGTGATGTCACGTACGGTATACTCGCGTATATCACGATGTCGCAAAGAGGAAAAAAAAAAAAAACACATATTTTGATATGGGAACTCCTGATCGTAATCCTCGTAATTCTCACGTGACCTTTGAAGATAAACATCTCCCCCCCTCCCCTCTCTTCTGTAGAGGGTAAAAGTACTTTGGCGTACCTCTTGCTCGCGCCGCCGTTTCACACGTTGCAAAACATTCAATTGTTATTGTATTGTGTTCCACGCGATAATTATTTGACGCCTCATTAAATTATACTGCAATGACGAGACGTATAATATTTTCCGACTTACACGTTTTGTTCCCCCCCTCCAATGAGAAACATTAAATAAGTCACTTGGAGTATTGTAAAATATTTCAATGGACGTAATTCCAATTGAATAATAATATCGAAATAATATAATAATAAGAAATAATATCATTATTATATGCTCTCTTTCTATTGCAATTACTTATTCTGAAATCTAGAAAATAATTGGACAATTCCGATTGGAATTCGATTCCGAATAATTCCATAATGCGTGCTTAAGATTCCGGAACGGGAATATATAGAAGGCACGCGTATCACCTCGCGTGTGGGTGGGGTGTAGGATATGTGTTGTACGTGATCAGCTGCCGCATCCCCCCGATTTCTATGCCGGCCTCAGAATCGCGTATTGGATGTTTAGTCCTGAAAACACAATAGCAAAACAAGCAAAATCCACCGTCGGTCACTTCCCGCCGACGGAAATAAGCGCATCGACCGCACGCCTGGGACACCCTGTATACGAGCGCGCTTTTGCTCCGCCCCGGAGGAAACGATATATCGGCGGGACACATGGTCAGCGTGTCGATATATATATTCTGCGGCTTCGAGGATTTGCTCTCTCGGCTCTCGCCGCGGGATCTGCAGACCGAGAACCGCCGAGACGAACCGACGTGGGTTTTCCATCAGGACCGGAAAGTAGGCGACCCTGAGAGCTGCAACGCGGCGAGGGAGAGACGCTCTCGTCGTCCGAGTCCATATAGCGAGTTCGCGAGGAAGGAAAGAGACAATTAGCAGTAATAATAGCGAAACGATAAGAGACGTGACTTATTATAAGAATGATAGATCGTAATGGTGTTATACCGCCGCGGGAGAGGAGGATTCTCGGGATGAAAATAAGATATGTGCGACGAAGACGTCTCTCCGCAACGACGAGAATAGAAAGGATGAAAATGGACCGTTCTGAGATTGGAAACGGGGAGTAGGATACGTTTTTGGAGCTATATTCGAAATATTTTCCATCTCGAAGTATTCGATTGTTTTCTATATATTTCTATAAGTATATTCTTTTAGGGAAAATGGAGTAATTTCGATCGCGGAATTCATTCCGAATAATTCCATAATCCATACCCAGGGGATCAGCCGTGTATAATTTTTCCCTTGACGCGGAAACGTAGAAAGTAAAAAGTGTTTATGCATGTCGTGTACACGCATATGTGTGATAATTTTATTATATTTTCATGTTTTCACCCTAGAGAAAAGATTGTTACCTAGGATACTCGATACTTTCAACGTTCGTACTTTTCTAGCTATAGTTGATGCATTTATAGGAGCTCCCCGGTTGTTCGCTGTGTAATTAAATGTCATCAAACATCCGAATGACGTGAATAGTTTAAATTCTCCCTCGGGCACTGCCTAGAACCGCGGGACTTCCGGTGAATTGATTAAGAGACACAATAAATGTCGTTCTGTTTTCATTATTCACCATGAATATCAAGAAGGACAGAGCAACATTTGTGTCGACCATGGCTGTCAGATTGGGCTACTTTTCGCAGTTTGCTTGCTCAATATATGAAAATTTAACATCAATCGGGCAACGGTGACCCAATTATTTTCATCGGAAATTTGCTTCTTGAGTCGAAATTGCGAAAAGTGGTCCACTCGACACAACAACTCTGCGGGTATATCGACTGTGTCTTTCAAAAGGAAATGCAGCCTGAGACCGCTGTTTCATTTGTGCGCTTTTATCGTATACACGACAAATTTTTCAAGCCTGTTGATTAGTTATAGGAAACCGAGGGCCTCTCTCTGCCCTGCACACAAATATGAACAATAGCACTCCCTGAGACGAGTCGCCGAAAAGAAGGAATCGTCGAGAGGAATGACGCACTTCTTCCGGCGTCGGGACGGAATCGGAATTGCACAGAATTGCAGAGGGCGCCCGGGCTGCGTCACCGTGCCATCGCCATCGCCGTCGCCTCTGCTGATCGGCCGACCACAAGGGCGCGGCGGAGGTGGGGGGAGGGAAGGGGCTGCGCCTGTTCGCCTTCTCGTAGTCTTTCTACGATCCGCCATCCGCTCCGACGACCAGTGCTTATACTCCGGTGACGAAAGAGCGATATATATCCGTGATCGAAGCCGGACTTTACCGGAGAGAACGGAAAAAGAGCTCGGCAAGAATTAAACTAGTTGGAGCGGAGTGAGGGAGAGGTAAAGAAAAGAGATAGAGAGGGATAGAGATAATTGAGAGGAGAGGGGGGGGGGCGGGGAGGCGAAAAAGAAGATTAAGAAAGAGAGAAACTTATACGGCGTCGCGACGACGATCTTTTTCGTATCGTCGTCGATGTACTTCCGAGGCGGAATCCACGCAACGTGTATATCAGAGACAAACTGATGAATGGAGGAACGAATTATGGTCTGCGACGATTAGTGGATCTTCGAGGGGGTTCTTTTGCTTGGCTGCTCGATTACTCGACCGTCCGCACCGTTGCTGATGACACACGACGCTAATTGTCGTCTCGTTGCCGATAAAGTGGTCGTGTATCGAGAATAATATATCGAGACGACCTATACTCTACAAGAGAGAGAGAGAGAGAGACTTTACCGCCTCGGATCAGGTGGTACGAAGGTTTGTTCCAATTAATCGTCTCGAGACGATACTATTACGCGCTATTAATATATCCGCGAACCGTCTTCCGTAGAGTGTCGGAAATATAAATATACTTGGGCGAGTAAAATAGATAAGGAAAAGGGCAAGGATCTTCGGCTTCGAGGAATCTTGGCCTTTCAATATGGCCGCCTCCGATTGATTCCTTTCTGTTTTCGGTTGTTCCTCTTGATTTACGTTTTCTCGTGTCTATAGGAAAGAAGGTGAAAAATACAAATCGTGGAATGGAGGTGATCGACGGTGGAATCATAGGTCGAGTGAATTGACGTGCCAATCACTGACGATGATTCCTCCGAGTCGATCGTGTACTTGCGCGCGCGCGCGCATCTGTCGGAGTTCGGTTAAAGCCTGTTCTACGATAAGTCGCGAGTCGTAAGTCGCAAAAGTTGGCCAATCACAGTTGAATATGAAAAAAATAAGCGACTATGATTGGTTAATTTTTTTACGGCTTACGATTTATACGACCCTGTTATAGAACACGTTTAATGGCAGAGAACACGACATATAGGTTCAGTTCTACATAAATGTAAGATTAATTTTAATCCTGGTTTAAAATTTATTTCACTATTTATTTTTTTATTTTTAGAAATAAAAATAGATAAACTAATGATTAGAGATACTTAGAAAGCATCTGAAATAATTGCCGTGACCGATGCTAGTGAAATTTTCTGAAACATTTATAAAAATAAATGCTTACACATAATGTAAAACTTCATGCAAAATTTTAATGATAAAATAAGTAGATAATGATACAAAGTAGAAAGTGAATTTTAATAATATTGAATCACACAAGATCAAGATTAATAATATTGTATTGTTATATTAGTATTTTATCATCATGTGTTTATGTCATATATTTTATTCACATTATTTTATCATTATATGCTATACGATGTAATGAAAATTCTACAGTATGTATACATGTGGCATGTGCCAAAAATTGGCTAGAAGTTATACTGACTTTCAAATAATTATGTGAACTTTGTAACATTATATTCTCTCTTGCAGATTGCTATCCTTTTAAAATTCGATATATTTTCAGGTTTAGTATAAATTCAACTTAGAGATGCCAAAAACCTCCTGACACCGACAGTTTTCACGAAAATCAAATTATTTTTATGAAATTTAAATTTTATAATTCTAAAACCAGAATCAAATTCAGCAACTTCGAAAATCTTTATAGTTAACATACAGAATCTTCATGAGAAAAAATTATTTATTTAACTAAATGAATTTAGTTCCTTTTTTATTTCCTTCAATGAAGAATGTATATATTTGAATTAAATATACATGCATTCTCTAACTGCAAGGAAAAAATATGATAAAGACAACCTGTATAAATTAATTTAGTGACATAAACAATTTTTTCTCAGTGCACGTCAGAAAAGGTTCTGGAGCTCCTCGAAGGAGCTGGGAGTTAAAAGAATGTAGCATCTCGGTCCATTTTGTTATCATTTGAATTCAATTCACTCAGACGGCTGGATCGCGGATAAAGGCATCTACTCCAACTATACATATATTACTAGACTTTAGAGTATCGCAGCGAGAGTTGGCCGACAGCGCCGGGGTTAATCATGGCGCCGCGTACGCGGCACGCTGATACTGTTCCCCGCGGCCGGCCGTGGGGAGCCACTTGACTAAACTCGATCTACGCGTGATCGTATAAGCATAAGCTAATACTGATTCGGTCTTCCCGACCGATTGTCGCGGTGTATCGTCACGGTCGTGGCCATCGTCGACTCGGCCGTATACCCGCCTCTGCGCTTTTCCGCGCGACTCCCCCCTTCTACCCCGCAAACGTGGTACTTCCTTTTAAGCGCCGACGGAGAGCGGTGGGAAGAGTCTTTAAGTCTTAAGAACGTCGGACTCGCGCGGGTGACACGTCGATCGGGACGTATAGCCATCGAACGCCGATCGTCGCTGCTGCGGGAAAAACGCGGCCATAATTACGTCGACGTTCCGTGCGCGGCGACATTTGGAGCGGAAGAGAGGAGCCGACACGAGACTCCGTATCGACGTTAGGGCCGCGCGGCTGCTTCTCCCTCCCTCTTTTGCCCCTTTGTTCTTGCATCCTAGAACTCAGGAAGGTGCGAGAACAAAGGAAAAGGAATCAATCGTACAACTTTTTCCCTGGCGCAGAAACGTGAACATTTTTCTATGTGTATACAGATCCATTTTTTTATTCCTACTATCCATCCACAATCTTATATTTAAGATATCGCCTTAAAGTACAGTTTTAAGATATCACGAACCAATCAGAGGGCCGTATTAGCGTCTTAAGGTTATTACTCGAAATATATAATAAGACTGGATATCAGCCTAGAACTCCCATTCTCTGCCGCATGAACGCAGCCAAATGTATAACTGTCTCACTTCGAGTTCTGAAAGTGCACATATTTGTTCAGCTACGGAAAACGGGAGATCGATTATGAAACTTCCCCTGGGGTGGAGATATATGTGAAAAGTGAAAATTGTTGTACCCCTATATGTGTACATACGTGTGTATATAATAAGTATAACGTACATGGACATAATATATTTTTTTAAACTTTATATCTCGACGTTACGGAAAAAGTAAAGGAGTTGCGATTGACTCCCTATAGAGTCGACCGATTTTTTTCTTTTTTGGAAACGGCTTCGCTTTTTCGCGCTGTCTCGAAAAACGACGCGATCTGGGAAACGTATAGAAATCGCGCTCGAGGGCACGAACGGAAAAAAAGAACAAAAGTTATATACACCGATATATCAACGCGCGATTTCGCGACGTGAATTTCGCAATGGCCGCGCATGACCTGCCCCTGTATTCCGTAATTCGTTACGCAATCGTTATGCGCAACTCGCAACGGTATAGCGCAGATATTTTATACATGTAGTAAAAAAAAAAAAAAAAAAGAAGCTGCGCGAACTGTGTCGTTTTACGAAAGCATCGCAACTGTACGTAACGTGAATACAGAACATAGGGGCGACAATTCGGACGACGCGCGTCCTCCTCGTCTCGCCGAGTACACCTATTAACGATCGCCAATACGCTCCTGCTCTGCACGCGCGTACGTCCGATAGATCCCAACCTCGCGGTGCGGCACCGCGCGATTAGAGCGATTCTGCAGCGCGCGGCAAAGAAGGAGGTAATAGAGAAGGAGGAGAGAAGAGCAGCAGGAGGAGGGAAAATAAAAAAAATATAAAAAAAAAAGAGGAGAGATCGAATACGTCTCGTGGCCTCGGGGATAATATCGCGTGGGAATTTATTTTCTCGCCGGATCTTCCAAAATTTTATTATACGATCGACACGGGAAAAAGGAAAAAGAAAATATGGCGGGCAACTACCACCACCACTATCGTATCACCACCACCACCACCACCACCACCGTCGCTGCTACACTGCCACTGCCACTGCTGTTGCTGCCGCGTGTTGCGTCGCTTCCGATGCTTCCATTGTGAGGAAAAAAACGGACGTGATCATGCACGCGCATACCTATGTATATCCGGTATGATATTTCCGTAACGTTGAACCGGAATTTATTCGTGATTCGGGCCACGCGTTTTTCACGATGGCTAAAGAGGACGACGCGACGGCAAGTAAACATCGCATTGTTACGACTCGATAACCGTACAACGGGATAAAGCTGACCATAGTCGGCGCGCCACTGGCGAACCGCGATATCGCGCCGATAAAAAGTTTTTAATCGCTCTTCACTCGAAAGAATCGAGAACGGTCGGACGGAGGCGTTCGTATAACGAAAAGCGTCGTCGCCCCCGTATAGTGTGTCGTACAACACGCGTGAATGTAACAGCAGCCAGCGAGAGTATAGCAGCGGCAGCTGCGTATAGCAAGTGTAATCGTAAGTGTAATCGTAATCGTTATTGCCAGGCGAGACCAAAGTTCGACGACGATGGACGCCGGACGGTAGAGAGGAAACGTGGTGAATAATCATTCCTGCGCGGCGAAAGAAACGAGAGCGCGCGCTCGCGCCATGTTTCCTGCGGCGGGCAAGGGCGAGCGAAGAAGTTTGCGCGGAAGCACGCGGCTCTCGTCCAAGATGTCGGGTAAGCTGCCCCGGTTGCGCGCATTGCGACCGCGGCAGCAGCACCAGAGGCGAGCGAGAACGGCGGAGGCCGCCGTCGTCGTTGCGGTCGACGCCGCCGCGACGCCGAGACCGGAAGGTAACCTTAAAGGGACCGTCGGAGCAGCGAGTCACGAGGTGGAGGAGCACGATGCGAAGGGACACGACGCGAAGAAGGGCGACGAAGACACGGTGGCCACGTCCAGCGATGCGATAAGCAATACGAACGTGATGAACGAGGATAAGGACGAGGTGACGTTGACCGCCATCGACGAGAGAGACGAGGAAGCGACGCTGGACGACGACGTCGATGTCAAAGCGATGTCCAAGAAGACGATCAACATCGATACGAATGAGCGGGCGTCTTACGAGTGCAAGACCTGCAAGCCGCCCAAATCGCTGTCCAGTATCAAGGCCTACTTCGAGCACCTACGAAAGGACCACAAGTACAAGGTGAGCACCAAACGTTCACACACACACACACCTTGCCTTGATGTTTTGAAATGAAGTGTTTCATGTTCTCTTGTTTTTTTTTTTTTTTTGGGATTTATTTTATATTTTTGTATTCTTTTTATTTTTTTTTTCCTCTCCTTCTTTTCTCTCTTTTTATTCTTCTCTTTCCCTTCCTTGAACTATTGGGTACCTTTAAATGGCCCCGTTTTTAAAACGGAAAGTTAAACAAAATCGAAATAAAATTCCGTTTTAAAAACGGAAGGATAACTATATATACGTGCCATTAGGGATGCAATGTGCGTTATTTTGCGCAATTACCGTAATTTCGTAGTGAGCGACGTGTGCTAAATAAAACAATGATATTCAAGATACATACTCATAGGTCGCAGGAATATGTTTTATTGTAATTTTTAGGGCAAAAATGAGCACAGTCCAGTTGAAAATCGTTGCCCTGCGTGTTCGTATGTTGCATTGAACGTGAAAGATCTTGAAAATCACCAAAGAGTGCATCATTTGAAAAGAAAATTCTTTCGATGCGCAAAATGCGATTACGTGACGCACATCAGAGCGCGTTATACTAAGCATGTTAAATATCATTCTATGCCGATGATCAAGTGCGATGCTTGTGATTTTAGTTCAGCGTATAAGGTTTGTTCCTCATACTACTTGGTTTCCCAGCGATACGTTAAGCATGTCAGAAACTTTCCAGGGTTTTGTGAAGAAGCTTGCGAGATTACACTTTTGAAATTATATAGATTATATGTGTGTCTTTAACGCTGTTTTTCAGTGGAATCTAGAAAGACACATGCGGAATCATGGAGGTGGAGGTGCTTTCAAATGTCGTGCATGTAATTTTACTGCTGATATCCGTCAGAGCTTAACGGTGCATGAGTCGTATCATCATGACCCACCTGTGGGTCAGATCAACCGCAAAAATAATAACGCTTTCGAACGTAAGCCACGAAATAGTCCAAAACGTTATAATCAGGTATTATAAACAAGTACTCGTTGTAATATAATCATAAACTATCGTATATACGTTAGAACACGTTGATTAATCACGTCATATAACGTATTTAATGTCCGCTAGGTTGGAGCCAGTGACTTTCGAGAAGCGTTAAGTAAAAGTGGAAGTACAACCGCGTCAGCCGCTTCTTCTGACTCGTTCGTATCAGATCATTCATTAATTTCAATAGACGATAAGAAAAGCGCCATGGCCAGCGCAGAGTGCATCGCGTTAAAATGCGAAGAGAAAGGTTGCCAATTTATAACAGCTTGGAATTCCGAGATGCAACGTCATTTAGCAGAATGTCATGCGCCGGTTGCCTCATCAAAGCCAAGAAAGCCACTGCCAATGTTAATTCCACTGAGCCTTGCGAGCACCAAGTCGAATAACACTCTCAACAATAGTGGGCCACCTACAACCCTGCTGAAAGTTCCACGCGTTCGAGTGAGACCTGAACTGGTGCAAATTGCAAAAGAGACGGAACTCGCGAAGATGTATGGAAGCAAGGGGGTTGGTTGAAATCATTAATTTTTTTGCCCTTAAAAATACAATATAAACGCGCAAAACACTCCGTCTTATCGGTGCTGGCTGTCATCTGTTTTCAGGCCGCGAATTCGAAGAGGAATTTCAATACTGCGACTGGTGTATTTGAGAGAAAGAATGCCTCCTTCTTCGATAAATTAAAGGAAAAATTAACAACGACAGCGACTTCGATTAATAATGGTGTACCGGAGGTAGCTGTAAGTAATGAGAACGACTTGAAATGCTGGTGTACGTATAAAGCTAGTAGCATGGAAGAGCTAACTTGCCACAAACAGACGCACCACACTGCGCTCAGCGTGTCCGTGAGCACACGTTGCCCTAAGTGTAGAAGACGGTGCAAGAGTACAACCGATCTCCAAACGCATATGCAATGCTGTCATTCGCGTGACGACACAACTCTGTCCATCGATAGTAGTTTAGAGAAAGTAACGAATCGCTCGGACATCCGCATGACCTCGTACCGTGAGGAATTCTCTTTTCCGTCGCAAATGGATTGGGACGCCAATCTCAAAGGATTAAATTCTTCTGGACCTCCGGTACGATGCTTGATAATAATTATTTAAATATATGATAAGAAAACTACTGCACAATCGCGAAGAGATCATCAAAAGTCTGTATAAAGTAACTGAAATTTGAAAAGTTTGTCGTCGAAGACATTATGAGAATGCTATGTGAAGATTTCTCTATTTTGGCTATGTGGTTTATTTTGCGTTTCTGTAAAATATTTTAAGATTTATAAGTATTGCTGTTGGTGGTATTGGTTTAGTGTTAGTACAAGACGTTTTGTAGGAGTATATGCATAAAGAAACTTTAGGTATCGCAAAATGGTGAGAGTTGATTAGAAACTAGAGTGAGCCTCGTTTTATTTTTTATTTATTATTAAGAATGTGCTTTACATATTGCATAGTGAATGTCGAGCATCTCTTTTTCTGGTTGGTTACTAGTTCATTTCTAATTCTTTACTGGAGGGTTTTACTCTTAAGATAAAAAAAATTTTTGTCAGTTTGAAGGTGGTCCGACACATCCGAGCGGGCGGCGGGTATTCAAATGTCCCCATTGTCCATTTTGGGCTTCCACCGCAAGTCGCTTTCACGTACATATAGTCGGTCATTTAAACCGGAAGCCATTCGAGTGTTCAATGTGCGCGTATCGTTCTAACTGGCGATGGGACATCACAAAACATATTAAGCTTAAAGCAGCTAAAGACGCAGTGCATAAGAGAGCCAGAGTGCTCATGACGGATGAGACAGGTCGACGGAATTATTCCAAATATAACAAATATCTCGCACAGGTGAAATAATGAATCTCAGTTTTATGTAGAATAATTGTTTTTATATCTCACATCGATGCAATATTTCAATGATCAACATCAATTACCTTGCGAAAAGGATGTACGATGAAAAAATCTCGGCACCACAATACGGCGCTCGGACGCTTGATCACTATTGCATTGTAAAGCCATAATTAGACTAGAGATTAAGATTAAAATTGAATTTAAATTTAATCAATCGAAAGAAAGAAAATTAATCTCAAATTTAATAAACTTTGTTTTGGTTTGTTAAATTCTAATTCAATCTCAATCTTGATCTCTAATCTGATTATGACTTAACACTTGTTATAAGCATATTCTTAGTAATTAAATAGACGGAAGATATTGATCCTGTCTTTCTTTATGAAAGTTTGATCAATGTTTTCGAGATTTTTGTAAAAATTGAACGAAACATTCGCCGATTTATTATGAACATGATAAAAAATTTTGGTGATATTATTTGACAAGTATATTTCATGACATCCGAAATTTAATCTAATATGTTTTACTATGAAATCCCGTTTATATATCGCAATATCTCTGCTCCAGGTAGAACAGCAATCGTGGGATGAGGATCGTATGGAGCAGCGTAGTATAGAAGAAACAAACTCTGAAGAATTGTCAACAAAATTATTGATTGTGGGCAATAAAGAATATGTTCCAATGACTAGTTCAGCATCACAATCTCCCATTACAATTTTATCAACAAACGAGACAAATCAGAACAGTCATAATGTAGATATGCGACCTCCACCACCACTCAAAGCAGCGGTTAGAAGTCGCGGGCAATCTTTGTTGAAAAACAGTCCTATCACGATGCATGTACAGACTTCTAGTGGTGGTGGTTCCGTCTCTATATCTACAGCGGTAGATGAGAATAAACGTACTCAGAATCAGTGGAGGTGCAAACGTTGTAATTATCGAGATACCAACAAAGATAATATATTGCTGCATGTTAAATCTCATTACGAATCTGCTAATCAAGAATCTATCGAAGGAAAGGTAAGTTTTACACTGTTAAATATAACTTTATAGTCAACAATGTTGCTGTGCTTTTAAATAAACAAGAGAGGTTAAATATGAGAAATTGTAAATACAAGAAATAGAAATATCTTAGTAAAACTAGTTATGAAACACAGGGTAAGCAATTTGTATTAAAAATATGGTGACAGTTCCACGACACCAAATATATGATCATAAGAAGGTTACATAAAATAATGTGAAATCTACCTCTTGTTTTTTAAACTTTATATTCAAGTAACTAATGCATTTTAATTTAATGCGCTACTTCGTCTTTCGCAGAATCCATTTAGTTGTGAGGAATGTCCGTTTTCAGCATCAGATGCTGCCACTCTGTCCATTCACAAGATGCACCATCAACCGAACTTAGAGGCTATATTTAAATGCTATCTTTGTCCATACTACGTTAGTACAAAGGCGTATGTGTCGCTGGTAACTCGCTTTGTTAACATGAATGCTCCGTTTTTCCAATTATGATTTAATCCCATTATTGATTTTTTTTTTATTTAACTTTTATCGCAATGTGTATGTATAATAATACATATTTATGTGGATTTTCATGTATATCAATTTGAACACGCACTTTTTTGTTTATTATCGTTTATGTAGAAAACGTTTTGTATTAACCTTCAGTTACCGTATATTTCTTACTTTTTTCCTTTAAGGACTCTATCCATACAAAAGTATATTATACTCTATTAATGTTCAAATGTTTATATAATTTTCGGTAAAATGCATTGATTAAAGTAACTTAAGATCTTTAATTTTAAAAAGTCTAAAAAAGTAAATATAAGCAAAGTTGCCGAAAATTATGAAATAAACATTATTTGTTATTAAATATTTTTTACAATTTACAAAAAATCACGAAAACTTTTTCAAAAACATTAATATATATTTATTATAGAGGTAAAAACAAAAGAAATAAAGAAATGAACAGATGAAGGTATATATCTTAATACTAAAAAAATGTGTCAAAATATTCTCGTGCAAATATATGTGTATATATATTTTATTTTGACAAGTAAAATTGCACAATTTTTTATTAAAAAAACATTACAGTTTCTTTACACAAACTGATAACGCTAGATAGGAGAAATATACACTCCTCTTCTACATTCAATCCCTTAATTTCCCGGTTTCTATAAATGTTGCTTGATTTTTAAATGCTTTGAGGAGGCCATACTTCCATACAGTAACTGAGGGTTAATGTTAGTATATATATTGTGAATTCTCAAGAGAATTATTAATGTGATAAAAAAAGAAAAACATTTTATTTGAAAATCTATTTTAATGTCAACAATTTACTTAAAATTATATTTTAAAGCATTACCTATACGACCTATATGAATTTATAATGACGATAAATGTTTTTTTACATTTACACAGCGCAGAAATATTTAATATTTATTATTTTCATATCACGTATCTTTTACACATTTGGGATAAATATCCATAAATATTTTAAATATGTTAAATTCTAAGTCATCTATTCATTTATATTCATTTTATAAGAATTAGACACAATAATAATGGGGTGCCATGAGACTGATTAAAAAATGTGGCAGTCAAAGTAATAGTAATTACATTAATATTAACGCATTCTGATTAACGCATATTCGTATATCATATATATATATATATAACATGTTATATATATATATGTGTGATATATACTTAATAGTATAATACAACATATAATGCAGTTGCACTATTTATTGTGTCACAGAGAACTGTTGGAGCACGCTAGACTTCACGGAGAAGAGTTGGCAGCTATGCATCAACAAAATATGGATTTCTCATTGTCCAATCCCAAGAACAAACAGCAACAAATATCAATTTCTGAAGGCAGTAAGTTTTATAAATTACATTTAAGTTTAACGTTTTTGTAATAACGCACTAATCTGATTGGTTGGTTGTATTATTTTTCCGAGATTTTATTTCCTGAAATTTTTACTGTCATGAGACAGTATTTTTAAGCTTGTTCCACAGTAGGGAAGCAAGTGATAAACCGTAACCCCGGACCTACAATAGGTGTTTTAAGCCTTAAGCAATTAACTAATTACAGTCGAATTCGAGGAGAATAATGGATTATGATTCGTCCATTTCTTATGGCTTAAGGCTTAAAACTCTATTGTAGATCCGGGGTAATAGGCCTTCTACAATAAGTTATAGGTCATAAATCAGAAGTAAGAAACTAAAAATGACGACTGTGATTGGTCCATTTCTAGTTTATGACTTATAATTTATGATCTATGATTTATTGTAGAAGGTCCATAAGAAATTAACCGATCAGTTTATTTTTATTAATTATTTTTTTCAAATTCAACTGTGATTGGCCAATTTCTTACGGCTTACAACTTGCGACTCTGTTGTAGAGCAGATATTATTCCTGTTATGTTTCGGAATTTATAAGTATAACGAGCACAGCTGTTTTTTAATTGTTCCGGCACACAAGACGCGACAACGCTTGCGCAACAGAAATTTACATGATAGCCAATCATTCTTTCGCTTTCATAGAAAAGCGATAGATCGATTGATTTTTGCGCCAATTTCTATCACACGGTAAGCCTTGCCACGTTCTGTGTGTGTGGAAGCATTAATCATACACTATACATGCGCTGTAATTTAAGCACTTGTTACAGGTATTTCTCGAACAAAAGACGAATCGTCTATCGAACGAATGATTCAGATAACGTCACATAACAACGTAACGACGTCTCCAAAAATCACAGAATCTCAACAATCTCCACTGCCGTCGCTTCTTCTGGATACTCGTGCTCTTCCGGATGCTCCGCTAGTTTGGGTATCGCGACCAGATGGCACGTTGACGAAAATGCTCAAATGCCGCCATTGTCCGTATATCTCATCACGACGTGCGGAAGTGCGCGACCATGAGACAATGCATGTAGACGTACCAACTCAGGGTCCCTTGATTGCCTGCACGGATTGTAGCTTTAGTTGCACACGTCGGGAAGTCATGATCGCCCATACAGAAATGCATGCAGGATCTCTCGGTACTGTTCACTGTCTTTTTGACGAAACGCGACCCGACTCTCAACAGGTAAATGATCTGGTCGCTTTGCTTGGTCTGGCGCACAGTCCCCCGCTAGGTACCGAGCCTGATCTGCAGGATTCCCGTTTGGTACACTGTTGTGGCAAGTGTCCAGCACGGTTTCTATGTGAGAAGGAGTTACGTATCCATCTGCGTTATCACTCCACATTATTAGCATATTCATGCCAATGGTGTTCATATGCAGCGCGACAGCCGGCGCATCTATTAGCTCATCAAAAAGCACACTCGACAGAATATCAAGAGCGCACCAAATATCTATTGTCCTTGTACGGTCACTCGCAGCGTTATCCACCGCCTACGACAGCATGCGTTGAAGTGGATAATCGGGAAAACAATGACAATGCATTGAACGTCGCGTGGATTGTTGTTGAAATCAATGAAAATGCAAACAGTTATAACAGTGTCAACGGCACGACGGAGACCGTTCAAAGAACTGGTCAAGTATTTACATGTGCTAAGTGTCCGGCTCGTTACTTCAAACTGGATGCTTTGGAATACCATATGACACTTCATGGTTCAAACAATCGATTCAAATGTGATGACTGTGATTATTCATCGAAAACAGAACAAAATCTATTAAAACATCAAGTGGTACATCGACGACGCAGCGAAATTAACGAACCACCTGCGAAGTTAACATCTACCGCAGATTCTGCTTCATCTCCCCCCGAATCTCCGCTGCAAACACCACCGGATCCACAATTTGGTGTCTTTATGCGTGGCAATCCTAATTTTGTTTATCCAGGTTATCTACGGAATGGTCGTCTGAAAGAAAAACGTTACAAGTGTCACAAATGTCCGTCCGCTTTTGAAAAGCGTGAACAGTACAGAGTTCATCTAACTTTACACGGTGCAAAACAACGCTATCGTTGCACCACGTGCGACTACTCTGTCAAATATTATGCGAATTACGTACAGCATCTGAAAAAACACCAGGCAAACGCAGAAGCGCAGGCATCTCGGAGACAATTCGAGGATGATCGGATTTCAGTGGATAGCGATAGCATTATTAACAGTGTATCGGCATCGTCACGTAAGTCATCAAAATCGTCTGCTGTTAACACGACGGTGTTATCTTCCGCTAACAACGCATTCAATAACAATGCGCTACAACCCTCTAATCAAGATAGGCAGAGTTTATTGTTAATGCAAAAGAAGGGTATCATTTCGCCAGCGAGCGACGCCGATGTGGAAACAATTCGCTGCCAGAGCTGTCCGTTCTCCACTACCGATAAGGATGTCATGGATTCACACAAGCGTCGCCATGGTATTGAACGCATGACGCCGCCGTGCCCGCATTGCGATTACATTCCGCGAAAAGACGAAAACATTGGTGAGCATATCAAACTGCACTTCACGAGATTATACAAGCCTGAATCCTATCTTATTGTTGAATTGCTGACACTGACAATGGAGAAAATATCTGCGAACAACAAAAATGATAAGGGTCAACGATTGAAGGAATTACTGTTCAAGGAATGTGCCGACGGTAGATTCCTACCGCTCACCGAAACGATCAACACTTATTCTTTAGGTACCTCTTCTTCGAAAGTAAAAGTTGCCAAGGAGAAGGTTATTATAGATCCAAATACAGGCGAAACCAAGCATCGTCTTGCGACGTAAATAAAATATGAAACCATCTAGCAATCTCGATAATCAGATTATTTCTGAGTCCGCGACATGTTCATATGCCTTTTTCTATGTAACAAACTGGTCGGAAATTAATGATAGATATAATTAACCTCGCGAATGATTGTAGATTAATATGCATTGTAAAAATCGACGATTTTTATTTTGTTTATATTTAACGAATAATAAGATTTATATTACCTTTAAAGATATACTGCACTTAGTTGTACAAATACTTTGAAACATTTAATTGACCAATCAGAAGAAAGAATTTTACCAATTTGTTTACAATCAAAGAATACTTCAAAGCATTTGTAACATTAAGTGGATTGTAATCTATAAGATGTATTAAAAGAGTAGAACTATCTTTATATACATATATATAAAGATTGTTTTTTCGACAATGTACATGCAGCGCGTACTTTATCCAGTTTAGTTTTTTAATGTTTTTGGCATTTCATCATTGATTAAAGAATTGTTCAGTAATTTTGTATTATTCATGTGTGAGCATTCTCTGAGCGAAGTTGATACATAGTACGTCATTTTTGGTTACCTTGTTGGCCAATGATGGGTTCAAAATCAAATCTGTAGAATCTGATAAAAATTCTAAATTGTTCTTATATTATTGGAAAACATGAAAGTTTTCAATATTTAAAAATATTTTGAAATTTTAAATTCAGTCTTTAAATTCTTAAACATTTTGTTTTAAAAATATCAATGATGATTATAAGCAGAAATTAGACCAATAAGAATCCTATCTAAAAAAAAAAATAAATAAATAAGAGAAAGAATTCTATTTTCGTCCAATCTTGATTAATAATGTTTCAATTTTTACAAATATACAATAATAAATTTGAAAATAAGATCGTTTAGGTGAGTACACCTAGATACGAAATAATTTTATTATTAATAATTTATTAATTTAACCTAAATATGGCACAGTAAATAGTGCGCAAATGTAACAAAATATTATTAATTATTAAACGACATCAAGTACAATTGTAAAAAAAAGAGTAGCAAAAAAGGTACATTTGAGCCATTATCAGCAAAATATTAGTGAATTTAAATATATTTTCTAATTGAGAAATGCATTTGTACAAATTTTCCTGAAAATAGGATTGCTTCTGTTATTTAATGATCAATTTATAATTAAATTGGCTTGTAATACGATATAATAATTAATCAAAATTAATTAACTAATTTACTTTTTAATTTATTTTTAATTGTGAACAACTTCATTTCCATTTTTGAATATACATATATTTGAAATAATTTAAAGTAGTTTAGATATTGTATATTCGAAATAGTTTAAAACAGTATTGAATATATATTTGAAACAATTTGAATTTTTATACATATAATACGAAAATTTTCAAAGGAAATCGAATGCTCATCTCTAATAATGGTCCATTAATAAGTTAACACCCGACGTTATTGTAAATATTTATTTGAAGCTTTAGCGGTCTTGTACAATACATGATAATAAATGCTCATACTGTATATATATATATATATCTATTCATTTCATTAAAAGATATATCTCATTTATATTTAAAATTGGTATATTTTGCAAGCGCGACTTTGCTGAATTAAAATTATTTTAATGAAAAGATCTTAAAAGATTTATTATCTGACCAATTTTGTTTATAATGTATTTCCCTATGCATTTATTTAAATAAATATTGTATATATGTATAAATAAAAAAATATATATTTAAAAATAAAACTTGAAAATAATATTAAAACATTAAATGCATTAATTAGCAACAGATAAATAATTTTGCTTTAATATTTTCATAATTGTTTAATTTGCAAAATTATTTTGCAAACTTCCCGCCTTGATCTTATAATCTAACATGTATTTTCATTTCAAGTGCAGATAATGGAAAAAAGTGCAGTTAGAGATGCTACACAGTCTCTTTAAATAGTTTGAATCTATATGATCTATTTCTGTCTTAAATGATATAATATGTAATAACATTATAATTCTGATTGTTTTCTTTATACTTATATATCTTTATACTCTTCCCTTATTTTTTCTTTATCAAAATTTAAAGTGTTTTATAAAAGAAAATTAACTTTTTATTTAATTTAACACATAGAAAAGAAAATTAAATTAGAGAGTGTAATTCGAAATTAAATTAATCAGAGAGAGAGAGAGAGAGAGAATTTAGTTTAGGGAAAATTAATCTTTGAGCACATCTGCATGTATTCCCTATTTATTTCGCTTCTTGTGAAGTGTAGAAAGTGTAGAATGAGCGCAGCTGGAGCAGACGTCGCAGATCGATAAATGTTTGTCGGACGGGTGTTGTAGATGTTGCGTCGCGCAGCATCGAGACAAGATTTGAGATCAATAAGGATTGTGGCGACGTCGCGCATGACTGAATTATTTTGCGAACAATCTTGAAGAGGTTATGACGACGACCGGGGCCCAGGTCGATCCCATATGATTTCGTCGTCTTGCTCGCGGAACAGATAGAAAGTGGCACCGGTGCTCACAGTCCTCGGGACAGACGACGACGATGTTCGAAGGGGCTATAGCGGCATTTTTGAACCGTCTGCTGGGCAGGTACGTGGAGGACCTCGACACCGAGCAATTCAATGTCGGTATTTTCTCCGGGGATACGTGCCTCACCGATCTAAAACTCAAGCCGGAGGCTTTGGTACGATTCCTTTCTTTTATCTAATAATCCAGAGGCAATAAAGAGAATTTAAAATACAATTGAATATATATATGTATTTCTGCCAATTATATTTGCAGTATCAATTAGGATTACCTATTAGAGTAGAGATCGGTTTGATAGGAAAAATTATTTTGAAAATACCATGGTCTGGGCTCTTCTCGCAACCTATTGTGATATGCATAGAGGTATTGAATAATCTATATATATGACCAAATCTCATAATAACAAAATATATATTAAATTAAAATAATGATGCAATTGTGCTTTATCTTCTTAAGGATGTATATGTAGTAGCAGTACCTGCATTATCTGGTCCATACGACCCAGAAATACAAAAACGTTTAATGAGAGCTGAAAAAAAGAAAATACTTGATGATCTTAAGGAAGATGAAATATTTAGAGCAGGTAATTAAATATTTTTATTTAAATGCCATATTAAGAAATTTATTTCATATCTGTTAGGATTTAATGTTACGTATTAAATTTGTATAAGAAAAAGAAGTTATCAAAATTATAATTGCAGTTGGAAATAATAGATAATATAAATAGCTTTTCAATGTTTGATTGTTATATTTAAATTAATTGGTATAATTTCTTCATATATAGGTCTACCTCCTCAACTATTTGATGGTCTACTAGCATCAGTCACGAAGAACTTTCAAATTACTATAAATAATGTACATATTAGATATGAAGAGAAAATATTGCGCAATTTCCTCTGTGCCTGTGGTATATGTATACAAAGTATATCCATAACGACTACCAACAAGTAATTCTACAATGCATATTGTCAAGTCTCTTACAATTGTCTGTATTCAGTATTGTTATTAGAAATGTTGAATTCCAGCAAATGGAAGCCTGGGGTATGTGCCACAAACTCGCAAACGGTGTATCAGCTTATACGTGCGGAATCGCTCAGTGTGTACATGGATCATGATACTGAATCCTGTATAAATATGCAGGGTAATTGGGACATGTCCAATCTGCTCGCGTGGAAAATTACGATGCAGAAAGCTTTACAGACGTTCGGGATGAAGAACAAAGAATTTCAATTTTGTATGTTTCAAATATTTCTTGTTAATTATAGAATGTCGTTATCTTGCTTTAAAAAAGATATTATTTCAATTTTCATTTTGATTCTAACGAAATTATTTTTATTAGTATTGAAGCCCTTCACGGCCAAGATAAAAGTTATCATACACAAGGGTACAGAAACGCAAGCTTCACGTATGTTAGTTGATATTGTGCTCCAAGATGTAGCAATGCAATTATCTGAAGCGCAATACGCTACGTTTTGTCATATTTATGATTCTTTGCTTCGTACGACTATTAACAGGTGAAAATTTGTAACGTTTAAAATTCTTTTATTTATTTTAACGATATATACACATTTTTAATAAATTAATGAAATTATTTATTAAAAAAAATCTAATAATATTTATAGGCCACATGCTAAATATCGTCCTGAGAAAAGCGTATATGAGGAACCATCATCTTGGTGGAAATACGCATATAATTTTGTTTTGAATCATTATATTAAGCCATATACTTGGCCACATATAGCCCAACACAGAAAAAATTATAGAAATTACAAAGAGGCGTGTATTCAATATTTGCAACGACCAAACGATACAGAATTAAAACTGGATATGCAAAAACATGAAGACAGCCTGACGATATTAAATATAGTGATTGCTAGGGAACATGCTAGACAGGAATTGAGAAACAAAGATATTGAGCGAGAGTGCCAAATTACAACTAGTCCATCAAAAGATGTTAATGCAGAAGTTATATTACCGAATAACGATCAAGCACAAAATATAACAGATCAATACAACAAAGGTGAACATCAAAATTCATTACCAGATGTAATAGAAAATTCACCTGTTTTCAAAATAAAATCGGGAAAGGTATTGAAACAAATTGGTGAGCATTTTAATTGTTCTTTTTCTATGTAATGTTAACTAAAAGAAAATTGTTGCAAACAATATTTAAGAAAGATTTATATTGTTCATCTAAAGAATGTTTTGATTTTTTGCAGATTATAAATTAAATTTTACTTTGGCAAATTGTTGCCTAAGTCTCCTAAGTAAAGGTAAAGAAATGTTAATCGTAACTGTCACACAATTTCTCACAAGTATCGAGGCACGGCCTACTTTATTAGCTTTCAAGATATCTGTTCGTGCTGAAAGTTTTGTAATTGAAGCAATATCAACTGATGGCGATTTGGTTCCTCTGATTACAGTGGATAATATATTAACAGGTGATAAGCCTATTTATCCTTGATTTATGAACTACTGCGAATATACTAATTATAAATATTATATGTGACAGGGAATGTATCTACATATTTTTTGGCGATAGATTTTGAGAAAAATGGATTGAATAAGGATCCTATTTTTGAAGTATCTATAAAACTGGAAACTATCGAAGTAACTTATCATCACGTAATAATACTTTTGTTGTTTTAATAATATTTTGACTGTTGTTTTTATAAATTTTACTTATAGATTAATTTTCAGTTTGCTATAGTGGAAATTATAAATTTCTTCAAATTTAATACCAATTATATTCACGATACGATTCGTGGAGTATATAGACTATGGGATTGCGTTAAAAGAAAATATTTGAACTTTGTGGACGATATCGTCTCGCAGACATTGAGAATCAGCTTTAAAATAGACATCAAAAGTCCTTATATCATATTTCCCGAACACGGATCAGTTCAAAAGTATGTATATTTACTACATACGATTGTAGGATTATAAAAGAAAGTGCATACAAATATCGTTTTACATATACATACGTTTTTTTAGAGGTGGGCATATACTTGTTCTGGATGTCGGTAACATAACGTTGATCAACGAGCTCCAAGCAACGAATTTGCAGTTGGAAGATGCTACTCTCATGGAACTGGAAGAATTACTTTATGACAGACTTAATATGGTGTTTTCCGGCGCGCAAATTTTATTTTGTCATTCAGGCGACGATTGGCGCTCGGCAAGGAAACGGAGTGATTCGGAGTATCATTTGTTGCCTAAGCTGCAAGCAAATGTGACTCTTTCATACAGTATCAGACCTGAATATCGTCAATTACCACGGTAATAATTGTGCCAGGCAATTTCCTGTTTATGTTCATTTTTCAAGATTTTAATATCTAATGTTCCATACAGGACAAAACTCAATGTACACATCTCAAATGTGAAATTGAATCTGTCAGAAAGTAAAATGCGACTGCTGGTATATTACCTGAATAAATTGCTAGTCCTATACGAAAATAACATTGAAAAATATAAAGCTACTTTAAAAAATTCAATTTCCGGACGAAAATCGAGTATTATCTTTATTTCAACGAAAGAATTATTGAAAGTACAATCTAGTGTATGTTTGCCATCCGTCGCAATGATGCATAGTGATTTTAAACCAGTCATTAAGGAAGTTGCTACTAACAATGTACCAAAGCTTGACAGGTAATGATTTTATATATATACACATACACGCACACATATTTATATGTGTACGTGTGCGCACGCATGTGTGTCTGTACATATTGATATTCAATGCGTTTCAATAGTTGGCATCTTATCTTTTTGCACTGCAAATTTTAATGCAAGTTCTGTTTGTACTCGCAATAGTTCTATAGGTTTCTGATAGGTTTTAAAAATAGTTCCATTGATTTAGTTAAAAAAAAAACAAGTTTCGAAAATTTGAAGTACTAACTTTCCATGGCATCTCAAAATTAAAAAAAAAAAATAATTTTGATCGTGAATGCTATAGTTCTCGAAAGGTTTTATAGTTTCCGACCTTCAAGTATTTTAAAATTTAAATCAATTTTTTAATTGGAACGCTAGCATCTTATATAATGTTATTTTTTTAATTAAATCAACGAAATTATTTCTAAAACTTATCGTGAAGCAGAAAGATGAAGTACTAACTTTACACACGCACACATAATATACTTTTAATTTCTTAAACACTAGGAGTGTCGTCTCTTCAGAAATTAGTGAAGAAGACTTGGAATTATTATCTAAAACGATTAATTTGTCCGGATTTGACGATAATATATCTCCGTGTAATCACATTAATTTATTACTTCGATTTGCTGTAGGAGAGGCAAGTATTATTAAACATCTATAGTTTTATGTACAAATAAAATGTCATTGATAAACATGATCTGAAATTTAGTTCTCCGTAAATCTGGAAGATATGGCGGATAATCGAGAACAGCCTTACTTAAATTTGAGATTGCACACCTTGTACTATGAAACAGCTATAATGGAATACGGTGTTGCCATTCAGTTTGGCATTGGATCGATTTTTCTGGTTGATAAGACAAACGCTGGCATTACCGGATCATATCTAGAACTGATATCTACCGATGAGTCGTACGAAGTCCTCGTTGTGTCGTATCGTAAGGTAATTTATGGAGATATGATATTCATATAGAGATATGATATCAATTTTTTCTTCAGGTTAAATCGAATTGCCCTGATTTCAAATCTCATTTCAAAAATATCGAACGCTCGTTGGTTGTGAACCTGCTAAATATCAACATAAACTTTCATAGATCTGCGTTGTTGAAAATGAAAAATTACTGGCATAAATTTCAAACGTAAGTAAGAACAATTTTCATACTTGAAAAATCTTAATAAAATTTCAGAGAATCTTTTGATTTTTTTAACACAAAAAACCAAAGATTCTTTTATTTCAGTGTGTGTCATGATACTCTTTTATTCAAATACGCTGACAAAATATGCGATAATATTGTAAAACGAGAAGAGAAAGACATTGATCCACCCATTCCACCAGGTATAAATATATACTCTGAATATAAAAAAAATTTAAATACAAGTAATATCAATTAATTTTATTATTTTTTTAGGCGCAATTAAATTGAACTATTCAACCAGACTCAGTTCATTAGTGGTACGTTTCTGCGATAAAGACATAGATTTAATGGAAATTAAGATTTTGGGTTTAGAAAATGATTGCATTTACAATGCGAATGAGAGAATGGTGTTGCGCGCACATCTCAGGAGCATACTCGCTGAAGATTTAATTGATGATACGCTTTACTCTAAAGTAATTGAATATATCGTCTTTTTCTACCATATAATATATGTTTTATATATATAAACATATATACATTTTTAAATTTTATTTAAAGATTTTGACGACTGATGAAGATAAAGTTTTTGATCTGAAATATGTGAGACATGTACCAAGATTATATAAATGCTCTGATATCGATACAAATCAGGATGACGTTATGTCGGATGGCACTTTTAAGCTTTCTATTGGACGAATAAATTGCGTGATTATTTCTAAAATTCTATATGATTTACGGGTACGATATATTTATGTCTAATGTTTGTACTATTATGATATTGATATTTATTTTAGTTGTATTTACAGAATTTCATAATACCGTTTACTTCTACATATTATACACGTTTCTTGTATTACTTGAAAAATAAATTCGTTGGAGGGATTGAACTATTTAAAAGGAGCGCGACAAAACTGCATATTTTTATTGATATACAAGGGCCTACTTTTTTACTGCCACAGAAGAAGGATGCCCCGAGTCTTTTGGTTTTTGATACAGGTAAAAATTGTATTTGGAACAATTGCAAATCGAGAGTATTTAATTTTATTAAAATATTTTTTTCTTTTTCAGGCGTATTATCAGTTGAAAATTTTTTTAAGAATAGTGAACAATCGATACAATCAACCAAAGCGACTACTAACGATAGCAATCAATTAATAATCGATAATATTTTAGTTAAATTGAAATCTATGACTGTGTCTAGAGCAATTATGACTTTGACTCGAGATTTAGAAGTCCAGGTAAAATCAAACATTTTATTTGATTTAGTTATTGCAGTTTGTTAAAATTGAAATAATATCGCACATATGTAATTTCAGGAACCCATTATCGAACCTATACAAATTCAATTTGACATTAAGAGAAAAACGGAGTATCGCAGCATTATTGAATTTCAAACTTATGGTTTATTCAACGTGCAAGGAGCTATTGATATCGTAAATATAAATTTAAGTCAGAAGGACCTCAAATCCCTTATATCGGTGTGGCAAGATAATATTTCTAAGATACCGTTGCTTAAGAATGTCGATGAGAATGAAGATAGGATTTTAACGCAATATTGCCAAAAGAATGACAACCACGATGATGTTATGGTAAAGAAACTGGAAAATTTCTTAACACACAATGAAACAGCATTATGCGAAGTTAACATAAAACTTGCGTTAGAGGGTTTACAATTAAATTTATTTATGGATACAGAAGAGGTAAATATTCATTTAAATTAATATTCACTTGAATATTAATATAAGTTTTTATTTATATATTATTTTTTTATTGCGTTATATTGCAGGTGTTGAGTTCTCCTGTGCGCGATTTAAATCACGGTTTATGCAAGCTGAGCTTTGGAGAAACTATAAATACATGGGACTTTTATAGCGATAAAAGTTTGAAAATGAAATTGTCTTTGCAAAGTTGCTTGTTGCAGGATACTCGTAAGGACTCCGTCGTCGAAAAAAGGTATTGTATCTGTTGATTGTACATGATTGAATGTTACGTAGAACATTAATGCTATCGAGAATCACAATTTCGTTTTCTGTTTTAGGATAATACAATCACCAGCAATATCCTTAGAAAAGAATTTAGAATCCTGTATTTCTGTATCAATGTCTCCTATAGTTGATGTAACATACAGTCGTACTCAAGCAGAAGAAAAGTGTTTCGATGTTCTTATTCAAGACATACGAATTAATTTGTCTGTGCCTTTCTTAATGCACTTGGGACGTTACTTTCTAGATTCCTTACCCGGTGAACAGATAGAGAAAGGAATTATCAATCATGGATATGATAATAACAACCAGATGGTAAATATAAAACTATTTACAAATAATAAGTTTATTAAGAATATTTTTAAAACATTTTCTTTTATATATATCTCTCTCTCTCATTTTTAAAAATATCTTCTAAAGATTAATAATCGAATTAATTTTTCAAATCAATTTAATTTCAATCAAGAACCGGAATACTTTAAACGCAGAAATTGACAAATTAAGTCGCTCCCAATATTTTAGGGAACAGCCAGGTAGTTTGTTTATATGCATGTGCATGTTGTAGATAAAAATGGTTTTCTCTTATACAGTATTATTATATACGTGAAATTTCGTATAATAAAGAAAGCAAACTGAATAATTTTAGGTACGTCAATATCTATTAGAATACAAAAGCCAGACATCTTTCTATTTGGTGACTTAGAGAAGAGCAGCACTCATGTAATACGAATGCAAGCGGAAGTGTTTATCGAAAGTAGCAGACACAGCCGGTCGTCCTCGATAGTTTGTACGTTGACCAACGTCAATGCCAAGACTAAAGGACAGGGAAATTATGAGTCCCCGTGTTGGTTGTTACGTCCCTGTGATATAGAAATCTGTAAAAAGAAGTTATCTTGCGGTAATGAAGATATTACCGTTGCTATAAATAGTATTAATATACATCTATCTGCGGAAGTGATGCATACTTTTATTGACGTAAGTATTATGTAACTTAAACTGGATCTGGAAATATGTGTGATATGGAATGATAAATAAATTTTTAATTACCTACAAGATCTAGAGATTCAAATAAGAACTGGATTCCTCTTGTTTTAACATCTCTCGTAATTAAAAATAACTGTCTATATCTCTATTATGTATTTCCAAATGTTTCAAGATTTCTTTAAAATATTGAAACAGTTAAAAATCATATTGCTAAATATATATATATATATATATACATATACACTATATCTGAATTTACTTTTATATAATATTTGTTCCAGATATTGAATGAAGCATCAACTTTTCTAAACAGTATTAATTCGAAAACAGAGGATGACAGTAATCAGAATACAAACTTGCATAATCTTTGGACACCAAGAAAAGTTTCTAGTATACCGTATAAAAAAACGGACGAAGGTAAATATCTCGTATAAATCACGTATTCTATTTGAATTCCGTCAAACTTCATATCCTTTAAATAAATTCGTATTTTTATTTTTCGTATTACTTAGGTGACAAGGAATTGTATCGTCGCCGCAAAGATCAAGTAACATTCAATTTGAGACCCGTGATAATATCTTTATTGCTGGAAATGGAGTACGTCGTAGGAAGATTTCCAGTAATGAAAATGGAAACTGTCATCACCACTACCATTAACGATTGGCGCAATAATTTTCATCTTGAATCCAATGTAAAACTTCATGCATTCTGTTACAATAGAGCTCGTCAGAATTGGGAGCCTTTCATTGAATTTTGTACGAAAGACGATATAGACTATAAACCATGGGAATTCACTATCAAGGTTACTAATATTATCGTGCTGCACTATATTTTTTAATTATTTATTAACATAGTTTTGACTGTCTATAATTTAATTTCCTCAGATATATCGAGGCGAGGCGAATATGATTAATTCTGATTGGACGGATCCTTGCCATCACATAAAGCAAAATCCAATAAAAGCGAGAAAAAAAGATATGCAATATAATGGGGAAGATATGACAGACATGACGTTTATTGGACCTGATATTGATATGATTTCAGTTGCAAGAAAAGGTAAAGTTATTTATCAGTTATGTGGAAGTGTTACTTAATATATCGGATTATTTAATAAATGTATCTTTTTAATAAACAGAGCCTGAAACTTATGTTACATATGAGGATGAATCTGACACGGATGATGATGAGAACGACACAAAATTAACAAGAATTTCAAATTATTTATTTAATAATATTAGTGATGGCGAAGAAAGCGATTCTGACGATTCAAGTACAAACGAGGATGAGGAATTTGAATTAATACTGGATTGCAATCCTGAATGTTGTACGTAAATTCAAGATTTCGTACAAACGTATTAAATATCAATTGTTAATGCTAATATTTTAATTTTTTGTACTTTTTGCATAGGCAATTCTGTCGCTCATGTACCGACAAAAACGAATCTTACTGCACCATATATCATCGTATATTCAGAGAATAAAGTTAACATTACTATAACGCAAGACATGATTGCAACATGGAATGCGATCTCAAACGCGTTCACACAAGCTAGGGGTGGAATTCCGTTTGTACCTACTAATACGCGGGAATTAACTGTATTAAACGACATAGGTCACGCAAGTCGAGTTGAGCTGCTTGTTCAAGAGCAAGTAGACGGGAACAACGACATGCGTGTCGTAGCCGCTTACAGTTTTCATGACGGCAGCTCGCCAGTCAGCGTGCCCAGCAGTCCTGAGAACGAACAGACGGATCTCACGAGCCCCCAGTGGGCCAATAAAGAAACCGTTGCGATTGTGTCGGAGTGTAAAGCTTTCCCCATCGACTCACCAGTGCAAATCTACAAATCGATAACCGATGAACTCCTTCGTATCATCTTCGAAGGTAACTTCTACAAATATACTTGAAGGTAATTAAATATATAAAAAATAAATCTATCTTTTTATCCTTAATGCAGGATTCGAAGACGTGTTGGTGTATTGCCCGAAAAAAGAAACGCGTAATCTCGTAGCACTTCGTCCTGTGAGACACGAAGTTCGTTATTACCTGGTGATAGAGGCATCCATAAATAATTATTTGCACCGTATGATTTGCGTGCGATCTCCGTTACAGGTAATGTGAACTTGCTTATCTGTTCATTAATTATTATTTTTATCTTTCGCTGATCAAAAGAATATTTCAGTTTCGAAACGAAACCTCATACGCCTTGGGACTTTATTATAAGAAAGCGGTGATGGACAAATTAGGTCTGACGCTAACCGGTGAAACTACGAATCCTTTCGATGATAATGTGAGAATGGCGATCATAGAACCTGATGCAACATATAATATTCCTTTATACATCGCTTATCATTGCCCGATACATATTCTTCCTGCATATCTAGAGTGAGTAAAATATGAAATATCAAACAATGTATACTTTTAAGGGATTGTAAAATAAGATAAAATATATTAATGGATGCATTATCTGCAGGAAATATCAAGTCAGTGACGAAGGAATTTATTGGAAAGATTTGAGGGGTACAGCAAATGCATTTAAAGACGTATGCTGCGAAGCGAAAGGCGACAATAATCGTAATGTATTCTGTGTCAGGGCGATATGCATGGAACTCCCGTTAACGTCTCGTCCTTCAGGTTGTCAAGTGCCGAATTACTTAATAAATATCGTACCACCTGTTATTTTCAATAATCAGCTACCTTTTGTTATCGATGTCAGTATACCTGGTATCAATTATGAAGTGAAAATCGAACCTGGGGAGAAAATAAATATGCATTCTCTAAATTATGGCAATAACGTACAGTTTGTTTTCAAGGTACATTCAATTATCGTTTGAAAGAGAAACTATATATAAATATATTTTTTGCTGCATCCTTTTAATTACACATTATCTCAATAACTTTATATAGATACACAACTACTTAGGCATGTCTTGGATGGGTGCGGTAAAACTAAATATGAATCTAGAGCACAAGTTCGTGTTAATGTCTACAGATAGCGAGTCAGACTTAATGAAGCCTTTTTTGTTATGCTTAGAATTGTGCAAAATTCTCAGTTGGAACATTGTTATACAATCACAATATTGGATAATAAATAAATCTGGTTTACCGTTGTTTATCCAGGTAAGCCAAACGACGACAAGATTTCTATGATAATAAATATATAATTTACCAATAACGTTTCTTTCTTTTAGGACTGTCATTCTCATATAACATATGAGATGCCGGAGGAGGAGTTAATGATATTCTCTCAAAAGAACAACAAAAAGAGTATGGTACGATTAAGAGCACATCAGTCCGAATGGTCAATGCCATTTGGACTGGACGGGATTACGTCAATGTCGTTGATCATATGTCGCGATATCGAACGCGGACGAAAGTATCAGATTTTAACAGAAATAGAGAACTCCCGTTTGTCGCCGATTTTCACAAAGATCATAACGTTTCTACCATACTTCTTTATTTGCAACAAAACCAAGAGAGCTTTGAGGTTCATGGAAGAGAATGAAGAAGCTGATCTTTGGAACGACCTCTTGTCCGGACAAGAGATGTCGTTCTGGCCCGCCACTGAATCTATGAAGATGAAAATAAAGTGGAGAAATAGCCAATTGGTTTCGCAACACTTTGATATTATGCATATGGGCAAAACTGTGCTGAGAATGGATAACGGGGTAAGATAAAGATATATGATCACTAGTTATGAAACAAATTACGAACTTTATGAAGAAGAATTTTATTTAATTAATGTTGTATTATGTAACTTATATAAAAGCTAATATAAACAGACAAAAGCTAATATAAAGAGACTTTTATATAAAAGCTTCTTACAAAGACTTCATAATTTACAGTCGGCACTGTGCGTGGAGATCGAAGGCGGCGTCAGTACTCCATATCGCATAATATTCCGACGATACATTACCGGCGATGTACCAGTGAGAGTGGATAATCTCTGCGACAAGCTATTTCTGAAGCTGAATCAAATTAATTTAGGCCAAGTCGCATTGCTCAAACCATTCCAAAGTTTGTTATATACATGGGACGATCCTACTCAAACTAGAGAATTGATCTGGAATGTTTACAGTAATAATACAGTTGGTTATAGAGCACAATTCGAGACGGTAATAGAAAAAAAATATCTCTTAGAGCATGAACTTTTAGTTTTTCAATACATTATATTTTTGAACAAATTTTCTGACTTGCATTTTTTAAAATCTCCCATAGGAGATTAATTTCTCTATCTAGTGTATGTGTGTGTGTATTTTTAAAAAAAATTTATTTTTCTGTGTAAACTTACTGCTTGATGTTACTAGTTGTTTGTGTCTGTTCTTAGGATGGTTGTGGGCAGGAAAAAGTATCTTTCATAACCATTGAACGACGCCACAGTGCGTCTTATTCTTCCATTACTCACAAGTCACTAGCGAATACGAAGTCATGGTCGGAAGATACAAGCGGAAGTATCAGTCATGTTCCTAGTGCGGAGCCCGAAACGAAGTCGCAAATGTCGGAGCATATGCACCAAGGTGAAGCAATGGTTTATTGGGTGAGCTATATGGAAGGTGAACAGCGCGTGCTGCTGTTTACACAGCACGAGAGCGTGTACCTGAAAGCGAGGAGTATTATCGATCCTGAGGCGAGCAAAAGAGAAATATTCTTATCAATTGCAGCTATCGGAATAAGTATTGTAAGTGAAGAGTGATGGCTACGTATTGCTTATTTCGGATATGATCAATCGAAGGATCGATTTTTTTTCGTAGGTTGTACATGAATCCAATTCTCATAGCACTAGGCGAGAATTACTGTACGCCAGTGTGATCGACTCAGCCGCGCATTGGGAACTTTATTTCAGCAAACGATGGAGGAATCTGTCGCTGGAGCTGAGCGCCTGGTTAGAAAATAAATACACGAATTCCGTGAAGACGGCACAGCTTGAGAATTTTATTGACGTACGTCTAATGCTAATTTTCAAAACTATTGCTAATGTAATTGCATTCGTTGTGTAGATATCAATTTTGATAGTTATAAATTCCGTTCAGTTTTATTGTATTCAATGAAATTGTTGCTCATTACACAAATATCTTGAATGATAAGTATAAATATGTAGAACATATATTGTTATTTCAATACAGAAAGATATTGTATTGTGGACTAAGAATATTTCTTTTGCTTATTGAACATCCGTCTCTAATAGACTTTTCCAAAACTTTTGTAGGTTGACTTTACAAAAATGCAAATGACCAAACCATTCTTTGGCAAGCTACGAAGAACGTATTCGCCAGGTATCTGGTTACATTGTAGGGAATCTACGACGCTTTGTTACTTCCAAGGATACGTTCATAGATTACAGGTACGAGATCACATTTCTAATAAGTCGTATCTATACATTTTTTCCCCCGTATTTTGCAGATCGATAATCAACTGAACGAAGCTACTTTTCCGGTAGTTCTACATCCCAACTTGGAAAAGAATTTTGTGAATTACGCTGGAAGCCGCAGATTAAAGCATTGCTTAGAATTCTCGTACCTGAAACAACGCAAATTAAGGAATATTATTTACAAGTGCGTGCGCAATGCAAATAACATTATCGCTGTCGTTAACTGGTATTTTTCATAATAATTTTCAAATGATATCCTTTCAGAGGAATATGTGTCATTGTCAGGGAATTCAATTTAAATTTAGAAGAGGCCTTTCTCTGTTCCTTGATCAATTTAGTACCTAAGACACCGGAAACTAAACATTCAATTGCTGCGAAACTGAGGAGAGATGTGTCCAATATGCGCGTTCCTTCGACTCGCAATATTAGTAATGTAATATCTGTTATTGCACGTAATTTAAATACATCGTAAATGTATGGACTCCATTTGATTCATGCGTTTGAATTGTAGAACACAAACAGCAAAAGAAAATATTTAATAGAGCAGATATACATCTCCCCGATAGCATTGAGCTTGAGATTATTGGCTAACACAGATGGATCTAACACGCGCAATTTCAGCAACGTGCTTGGTTATCACAATGTTCTTCGATTTATTTTCGAGTATGCGGAGAAGGGTACATTTGAAAGAGACGTTGAATTCAGGTAAGTGATTACAATTTGATGGAACTTGAAAGACGGGTGATAATAAATCTCATAATTTTATTTACTTCTCATTAGATTACCTGATTATCGAAAGAGTTTCATGGCCGTAGATAAACGATTCATCTCGCATCTTTCACGTGTCTACATGGCGCAGATTATGGAGCAGTTTCACGTGTTGGTGCGCTTAACTACTGTCCTGGGAAATCAGTATGGTTACAATTTTAAGTCGCCAGGGAGCAATTTTTGCGAGCCGGATTTGGTGAGCGATCAGAAACATGATATATGTCACAGACGATACATTTTTCATTTTTATTGAAAACAACGCTAATTTGAAATGATTTATAGCTATTGATGTGTGGAGACGAGTCTGCGGAGAAGCTGGCACATGAAGTCGCATGTGAGCTGGGACATGCTACGCCCGACGGTATACAAGCCTCATTTTTAAGTGGTCATGATGCTCACACGCTTCATTATAAGGTAAACGCTATAAAGCTGTGTAGTGGAACTAAAAAATTAGCCGTTCCTTCCAGCTTTACAAAAACTTGAATAGCTCATCTGTATCAGCTTTTAATCTTCGACATTTACCATCTAATGATTAATCCTCGATTTCCGTAAGTCCAATAAAAACTGAATCATTACAAAGGGAAGCTGTGATTTAACTCTTAGTATTTGTAGCTGAAAACATAAGTTCCATTTTATATAGTATTGAAATAAAGAATTGAAACGTCCGTTATATTTCGTTCTAGATGAAAGATACGAATTATCGAAATCCAGATGTTCCGCCTTTGGCATTTTTAGTTGATCATTCATTCGCTATAGAAATCGATTTGGAGACTTCTGGCTTGATCACTACGTCGACGAATAGTGAGTAGATCATTGCTGGTCGTAATGTACGAGTGGATGTAAGTGGGATCACATATCGTGCCGCGCACATCTATTGATTCGCTCATTGCTGTTTCATTTCCGGCTCGACGTTTTTATTAAATCTCTTGCAAATGATAGGCATTCATCGAGAAGAATTAAGATATTTCTTCAAAACATTGGGAAAGAAAACATCTGTACTCTTCAAGGCGGAAAGTTCTTGTTTGAAAACTTATTCGAAAGTAATAGCGGATATAATAAAAAGGTATCAGCGTTATCAGCACTATTTTCTCTCGTACATTAACAGCGTTTACTTTAAAAACGAATTACTCATCTTGCAGGGCGCAAGAAATGGGCCTCGTATCCAGAATGCGATTGCCACGATATATCAATCCACATTTTGTGAGTATCGGGACGATGATCCATGACTTCTCATTCATCTCTTTTGCATCATTAACAATTAATATCGTAATTTAGGGTGTGGAGTCATTTTCGACGCATAAAGCGAAAGGAGTGTACTTATTAAACGCTATAAGTAAAGGTCACTGCGTTCAGAACGATTCTTATTGGGGACACGCTACGCTTCACAGCGATGGAAAATACATTACGCTCGTATCTTTGCAGTAAGTTTAACAATATGAAATATCTTAGACGTTTTTCTTTGGCGGGCCTTTTGATCATTTTAATGATGAAAAAAGGTTTAAAACTGGAACGCATACAATACGAGTCGAATTCACTACCATTTATTTAATATCATGTCCTCAATGTCAATAGCAAAAGATCTTAACAGTAAAATCGTCGTGCTAATTTCCTCTGATTCAGAATGTAAAACGAAATAAATCCTTGGATCTTTTTTAGACGAATATACTATATCGAGAAAGGAAATACATGGGGATCATGGAATGTAAAATGGACTTTGGAAACTAATCAATTGCTGTCACCACCAACCATCGCTAAGAATAAACTTGTTTTGCATATAGAGGTAATTATTCCGATCTAGCCCGAAGAGTAATTTAACATGTTTTTATATAAAGAATTATTGAACTACGCGAACAATTTGCTAAAAATGCCCAAATTAGTTTACTGCGTTAAACAAATTCGAATTTTAGACTCAACATATTAGGAGTTAAAACATTATTGAGCATTTTAATGTCAATCGATGTTCATTAAAGATCGCATTAAATTTTATTTTATAGAACGAGAAAGAGACGTCATCGTCTATGGTAGATTGGTATGTGGAAAGCGAGGCTGTGGACATCCTGGACTGGTTGTGTCGCAAAATGAACAACGCAATGATACTGAACATGGAAAACAGCATTTGTTCCAAATGAGAATTTTTGGAGTTGGTTAATGAGACCACCGCAAGAAGGAAACAAAGAACAAAGAGGATGAAGAGATCAGTGTATTTACATATTTAGTTCGGCGTAATAAAAGTCTATACGGTGAATGCAAAAAAAAAGAAAACGCTATATATATATATCTCTCTCTAATGCCCTACACTTTTTATTATTATTATTATTATTATTATCATCATTATCATTTATTTTGCCAAAGTCAGATCGCATCTTCGTCTTGGATAAAGTACGTCTAGTTTATTTCATAATTTATTTACAAAAAGTCTTAGTAAATTACACTTACAGGCATCTCCACTCGAACTAAAGTAAATAATTTAAGAACTACATGTATTTAGATATCTATAGAATAGGATACTTTGGGGTCGGGGAGAAGCTGGGACCAGGGAAAGTGTTCTGTTTAACTTATCTCAACACGCTTCTAAATCGTATGTCTTCGCAAGAATTCGAGTCGTTTTAAACGGCTACATGTTGTATGTGAAACTAAATCATCTCTCTCATTCCGTCTCTCTTAAATTCATTCTTTCTACGAAACGAGGAAGTATTACCAGTGGAAGGTGTGCGACGAGTTCGAATGCGTCTCTCTCTTTCTCTCTCTCTCTCTCTCTCTCTCTCTCTCTCTCTCTCTCTCTCTCTCTCTCT